>NC_080401.1:9577500-9770000 GCF_030265065.1 Corythoichthys intestinalis | reverse complement strand
ACTGTCGAATTCCAGAGCAGACACACAGACAATGCTTGTCTCCCCCTATTCCATTACGTTCTTGGGAAAGCCCTTATTTTATGGTTACTTTGGAGGGACAAGAGAGTGCTATGGTAAATGTACATACCAATGATTCTGGTATATACCGGATTCTGGATTTTTTTTTTTTTCCCTTTAAATGGAGCATTCATGTTAATGTTCGTAGGGAGGTCTACTAAACTACTGCATTTTAGGTTGGCCAAGTTAGAGTGGTATAGATTTGTGCTGGACGATATAGAAAAAAAAATGACTGTATTATGAAATGGATGATTTAATGTCTTTATAATGGTATGCCATCATAATATTAAAAAATAGGAAAAAATGAAATGAGAAAGGGAAATTTAGCTCAGTTAGAACATTTGCATTTCAAAACAAAACCCAACAAGTAAAAGTATGTCACAGTAAACCTTCTCTGACAACTGTAATTTAATCAAAAAAGCTAAATATGGTAAGTAAATGTAACAGATTGAATATATGACATTACTCTATAACTTTTGTGATAATGCACATTACAATTTATTTTGGCCATTAATGAGTGTGTTGGGGGTAGGGTGTGTGTGTGTGTGTGTGTGGGGGGGGGTAGAGCTACCACACTTCATAAGCCATCACACCCCCCACCCCTTGGACAATTAGACTTTATTTCAAATATCTAATTTGTGGGGTTTTTTACAGTCTAGTGGTCATCATGTTCGCTTGTTGCAAAGTAAATTGTAATTCATTCAATATTGCTTAGCTGCTGGTTGTGGCACGGTGACCCCGCCATTTTGAGTGCATTCAGAATGTTTAATTGTGTGAGTGTTCCATTACCCAACAACCCTTTGAATAAGTGTAGCAGTATGAGCTCAGAGTACATTTACATGTAACACGTCGTCTCATGTCGTAGTCCGCATGCGTTTTACTTTACGCCCACGTCCTGTATACAGAATCGCATGTTTTTGCAATATGAACATCTACGCACAAAAATTGATATTGTATATATCATAGAATTCATAATGTATTGACGGGACACTGGCCGCGGGGCTGATAAATAGGGGGCCTGCATTGTTGGCGAGGCCCTCAAAGCTGACCGAGTGGAAACAGTCTCGATTTACAAGCAAAAAAACGTGCAGCTAGCATTTATTTTACGTGAATATGGTGAAGTACAATGCTAGTCTGTTAGTAAATGTAGATAGCGGCCGCCTTATGCAAACAGCTTTTCCGGTGAAAATTCTTGTAAATAAATGCTTAAATCCCCAAATTCTTTATAGATATGGACGTAAAACAATCTCGATTCTTAATTTAAAAAAAAGGGCAGTTAGCATTTACTCTACGTAAATATGTCGAAGTTCAATGCTAGTCTGTTAGTTAATGTAGCTAGAGATTTTATAGTGAAAATTCTTGTGAATAAATGCTTAAATCCCCGAATTCTTTATAGATATGGACATAAAACAGTCTCTTTTCTTGGTTAAAAGCAAAAAGCCTTATGTAAACAGAGCTTTTCTGGTGAAAATTAGTGTGAATAAATGCTTAAATTCCCAAATTCTTTATAGATCTGGACGATTCTTGATTAAAAGCATAAAAAACGTGCAGTTAGCATTTATTTTAGGTCAATATTGCGAACTATGATGCCAATGCAGTAGCGGCTGATTTCTCCCACTGATTTTTTCACATTTCAAAATGCATGCATGGTACGAAAAATATAATAATTACCGTATTTTTCCGACTATAAGTCGCAGTTTTTTCCATAGTTTGGCTGGCGGTGCGACTTATACTCAGGAGAGACTTATGTGTGAAATTATTAACACATTATGATATCATTTCACATGTTATTTTGGAGCGGCACGGTGGCTGAGTGGTTAGCACATCTGCCTCACAGTTCTGAGATCAAGGGTTCAATCCCGGGCTTCGGCCTTCCTGTGTGGAGTTTGCATGTTCTCCCCGTGCCTGCGTGGGTTTCCTCCGGGAACTCCGGTTTCCTCCCACATCCCAAAAACATGCATGGTAGGCTGATTGAACACTCTAAATTGTCCGTAGGTATGAGTGTGTGCGTGAATGGTTGTGTGTCTCCTTGTGCCCTGCGATTGGCTGGCAACCAGTTCAGGGTGTCCCCTGCCTACTGCCCGTTGTTAGCTGGGATAGGCTCCAGCACCTCTGCGACCCTCGTGAGGAATAAGCGGCATGGAAAATGAATGAATGAATGAATGTTATTTTGGTGTTTTGGAGTGACACTGATAGTTTGGTAAACTTTTTAGCATGTTCTTTATGCTATAGTTATCTGAGTAACTCTTAATAGCTATGGCCACGTTTGCGTTCTGCCTTTGGCAATGTGTGTTCAATTGTATCATTGACTTTTTTATATTGAAATGCATACTTTTAGGTTGTGGCGCTTTCACGCCCACGTGGGGGCGCACTCGCACTGTTTACGCGAAGAAGAGCGCTCACACGCCAGAAGGAAACGGACTGCTACGCAGCGTCTCTGTCTGAGCGAGTGGGCAAGCGAGAGAGAGAGAGACACGGCTGCGAACCTAAGTTCATTGTTTATGCTTGTAAAATATCTCTACAGAGGCAACGCCTGAGTGGATCATCTTTTCTGTTGTTGATGTGTGTTTTCCACCAGCGATCGGACACTTGAACGATGCTAATGCTAGCGACCGCATGCTAACCGTTTTTGTCATTGCTATAATAGCACCTAATTATCATTTATTTACGTTGATGCGAACCTGTTTGGTATCGTGGAAGAAATTGATTCAGCAAATTATGCGGACGTCCAGCATCATCATTTGGGAGTTTAGCTCGCTCTGTAGCCAGGACCGAGCCGTAGCGTCCTGGTGAGGACAGTATGTTCGCATTTCGTTGTTCATGCACTGTACACTTATTCAGCATGTTGTTCTCTATTGTATTTTTATATTAAATTGCCTTTCAAGATGACATATATATTCTATGTGTTGGATTTTATCGAGTAAATTTCTCCCCAAAATGAGACTTATACTCCGGTGCGACCGATGTTTTTTTTTCTCTTCCATGGGCATTTTATGGCTGGTGCGACTTATACTCAGGTGCAACTTGTAGTCCGAAAAATACAGTACTTTGAATCCTCGAACAAATCACTCCTGAGACAATCCTTCCTGTTTGTATGCGGTACAGCTTTCGTACTTTTTCAACAGAAATCCGGCATTGTATCACTGCGTGCGTGTTTGTAAATAGCTCCTCTTGATGTGGGCAGCCCCCTACTTGAAGGCGAGGCGCAGTGCATGACCGATCTGACCCGTCAATACCATTATGAAGGAATGAATGAATGAGAATGCTTTATTTTGGACATGAGAAAATAAAAGTAATAAACAAACAAAAACAAAACAAAACAAAAAAATTCGACAAACCAATTATAATACTTGAGATAACAGCAACAATATTTAAGACAATAATAATAATAAATATTAGAATTTATTCATTGTGTCCAAAAAGGAGTAGGATGAAACATTTGCTTATTAATTCATTCATTCATTCATTAAAACCTACCCCCCTTTCTATTCCTCAATAATATCAGTCCACCCTATTTAATTAGGCCTCATATCAACAAAGAAATAATGAAACCATATACATAAGATGCAAGACAAAATAAAAATAAAATGAAATAAAAAGTACCAGCCAATAACAGATATGTGAAAACCCCCTATATTAAAACCCTTCCTTTTCCCTATGCCCTGTGAAAACTGTGTTTGTACCACTTCCTAAACTGGGTCATGCTTGGACTTTGCTTGAGCCCCTCATCTAACTTATTCCACAGCCTTACTCCACGAACAGAAACACAAAAGCTTTTTAATGTAGTCCGTACTCTCTGGCGCTGTAATTGAAGCTCCCCTCTCAAACTGTAATGACCTTCTCTGTTAGAAAACAACTTCTGTATACTGCCAGAAAGTAACATGTGGATAATCTTATACATGAGCTGAGCTGTTTGAAAATGAACCAAGTCCGTGAGTGATTATGAAATCTATGATATATATACCGGTAGTATAATTGAATTTGTAAATTTAGTTGTAAATTTGTAGATAAGTACTATATAAATACATACCTTATTTTATGCTGTGATAGGCCTTTGTGCAAGTATCTTGATTTCAATGATGTTCTTTCCATTTGACCTATTTATTCGGAAATTTTTAATTGTGCAATAGTTGTATGGCTTTAAATTATTAGTTAAAGCGATAATATGTTTGTTTGGAAGTGAAGTGTACATGTAGTTTATAAAGTGTTTTAATGAATGCTGATCTTGAGTCATTCTTGGTGTACAATGCATCTGCCTTCTTTCTAGTGTTGGGGTAGCAAAGACTTTCTTTTCTTGCTGTTGTGAAGGAAGTATGTGAATCATAACCATAAAAATAGTTAGACTTAAATGAATCACTCCATAAAGTAGTACAGACAGTATTACTCATCATTGAGTCCGTAGGATCCACTCACACTGATTGCTGCATTTGACACAGGGTTTGTTATGCTTGAGTCATAACATGTAAAAGGTGTTTTAGTCAGAACAACACTTAACAAATGAGGTGATAGGTTTGTGTTAAGTAAAGACTGCAGTACGTTACAAGACAGTTCTTGATGGTACATTTCTAGTCATTCAATAAAACCATGGATTTTGTTCGCTCAAAAGCATGCAGCTTGCAAGGGAATTGGGAATTTAAATACGAAATACTACTTCAACAACTTCAATGTTGTCCCACCTTTGTTATTGTAACTCAAATTCATGGATTAGGAGTGAACAACAACTGGTACAGAGATAAATCTACCGTGATCTGGTTCTTATTCACGAACAAAGGTTAAAAGACTGCTGCTGCATCATAAACTGTGTTGACAACATTGTTTTCTAAGCAGTCAATAATGTGCCATTTTCTAAAATTAGAAGATGGAAATGAGTAGCTACACTATTGACAGAGAAAAAGACCAGACATCCACATTACAGCAATAGCAATCTTTAAAAAATAATCTTGATAGAGATTAGTGGCGGTGTTATTTTTTCCTAAAACAGCATTTGTATTAGAGATTAGGAGTTGGCATCCTTAATGTCCAGTGAAGCGGATGGCTTATATCCGCAATATCATAAAGCAAAAACAGAAGAGAAAGCATGATTTTTCTCGGTGAGAGAAGAAATACATGAGGTTAAGTTATCAAAGAATGCAGCACTGAGCTGAACCATTTCACATTCAATTAAGCAACAGATTCTATGCAGATTAATGTTGACAAAATAGGCATTTACTTTGGTTCGGTGAAAGTCCTGTCTGTTATGAGGAAGACTGTGATGCAAACTAGCTAGTTCTAAAAGAATCAGCCTCGTAATTGTCTTCACTATGTGTTTCTTTTGAGCATACTTTCACCACTATAATGAAAAGAAATGACATGAGAACCGACTCAATATTTATGTATAGTCAACAAGTAGCATATCAGAATAAAAAAAAAAAAGTTTGTTTTTTTCTTGAAAGATTACACATTCATAAAACACCAATTGCCTGGTTAGAACACACATCATATACATTATCAGACTTAACTATAAGACTAACACAAACCACTAAAGACATGTATGAAGTGATCCATAATAAATGTTATTAAATCCACTTCATAGGCATGATTTTTTTTTTTTAAGGACCTAAGTAACGGTCCGACAAAACAAGGGTGAATTTAGTATTTCTAATGCACCAAGTGTACCTGTTACTTGTCAGCCAGCACACATTATGTTTAAAGAAAGTGTCCGTCCACCTATATGCATCTTTAGTTTTTACTTTATTTTTGCCATGGATGCCAACATTGGCTCTACCGGTTTCACCACTGAGACATCACAACAATAAACACATGACTCCATTACGCCAATCAGACGTAACAATACAGTCACACACCCACACACAAGCTTGACCTATGATCACGTTCAATCATGTGGTATCTTTAAAGCACTGTAAAAAAAAAAAAAAATTCACATGCCATCAACATTACACGAAAGCGCAGATTTCAACCTCTCTCTCAATGTTTATTTGGCACAAATAGACCATGGAAAACCGGAGATATGATCGTTTTAATTCTATGGTTGGAAATATTTTCACCACAAGAGAGCACTGCTCTTTGGACTGGTGAGGTTTAATTTCTGTAGCTTTTTGCAGTCGGAATGCAATGGTTTTCGTGTACTTTTTGGGCCCAATATTGTCATGTAATAGGTTAATGTACAGCATAAGAATAACAGTTGAGTACTATTATCTTGAAGTAATGCTATTCTTACCAGAGTAAAATTTTTGACTGCTCTACCCATCTATCCCAATACTGATAGTATGTGCAATACATGTATCGCAAAGGCGTGTCATGACTCATGCTTTGTTGAACACTTTTGGCAATACAAGGGTTTCACCAATTAAAATCTTGAATTCAAATTGCCATCCACCTCTCTAGATACAGTTCCCCAGTTGGCTAGAGTATTTAGAGCAATATGTCTTTATTTTAATTTTTCTAACACTTGCTTAATTTGTGATGGTAAATGGTAAAGGGTGTTATACAACTCCACCACTGAGCCACGCCACCCCTGCATAATAGTTTACGCTTAAACACAATTAGAACCAAATATACTTTACAACCTGCATACATATTGCTGAATTTAAAAAATGTATATACTTCATTAGATTATAATTCATTCAACTTCCATATTGATTATCCCCACAAGGGTCACGAGTTTCATGGTCAAGCACGTATTGTATAATACTCAAATACAATGAAATAGTAAAAAGGGTTGTTGTATTAATGGAGATGTAGATCAAAATTTTCAGTTTCCGTTGCAGAGAAAACTCCAGCCTGTGGTGTCCTAGCCAACACCAGACATACAGACACCTCTGAACCTCAGTGAAACTGCAGCATATTCAAGAAAAAAAAAAAACACTTGTGGTTTGTGTGTGTGACAGATAAAAGCTAACTGGACGTGTCATTGTCATAATGATGACCAAACAGCAGACAGACACATGAGTATAAATCCACTTTAAGTTGACTAAATGAAAAAGTGAACATACTTATACTGTCATCCTCTATCTTGCTAACTTGTCAGGTTTCATAGCAACCTGATGTGTCTGGTGTTACCATGGTTTACATCGACAACTGAACAAACTTGTTTCTCCCAAGAAAGGCACATAACAGACTGCTATCTTGAGGAATATCACAAATATTCACCACAGTTCCTAAACACAACTTTCAGATGATGGTAAAAGCACTGCAAACGAGAACAACTATTAAAGAGTGTGCAACAATAATACAACACCATCAACTAGTCCTAAGAACGAGATGCAATCGATATTTTATAAAAGCTCCAAGTGGAAAAAGGATTGTTGAGTTTTATTTTGTATACCACTGACGCAGCAAGATTTTGTAGCGGCCTGAGTCTATCAAAGCCCGTGCACCTGGGTGACAACACCCTGCTGCAGGCGCATTATATTATCTATAAGAAGAAGAAGAACATCGTCTTGCCGGTCATGACTCATTGTAAAAGCGAATATTGGGTTCAATTGACTTCAGTTCAATTACTGATAATGGAAAAAAGATTAACGCTCATTTACCATTATTGAATTAGTTTTCGTATTAATGAGTTTTGATCGGCAAACGGGAGACGATTCATTTTACGAACAATGCAGCTACGAGCAGTCCCTTTGGTTCCTTGTTTGTGTGTAATGTGAGTGATTACAGCAAGAGAAAGAATTAACTGCTACAGTCATGTTGGGTTGCTGAATCACTACAGTGATCCCTCGCTACTTCGCCCTTCAAATTTCGTGCCCTGAGTCCATCGTGGATTTTTTTTTTCAATTAAAAAAAATAATTGCAGAGTTTTAATAGAGCTGTCCCGATCAGATCACGCAGTCTCTCACTCTCGCGTCTGCCGCGTTTCTTGGTCAGGCAGTGCACTGGAGTTGCTTATTAAAGTTAATGATGATTGACAGACAGTTAAGGTTTGATCTTGCCAGAGGCGCTTGTAAGCCGAGACTTCATAGCAAATAGATTCATTACAGTGAGTCTGCCTCCTTCTTATTCGATTTTGTAGTTTAGTTTACCGGAAATAACTGAGGCATTAGCACAATTTATGTCAGCGCTTTGACCACAAGAAAAACATGAAATGCCAATCAGCAGCACTTTTTGTTTTTTTGAATGAACAGGATTTTTGTCTGATTTATGTACTGAGAAATTTTAGTTTTATGTACTTAAAACAGTACAGATGTTAACTTATCTATCCTGCACTGTAAAGGGAGATCCTCCACAATTTCATTGTACAACTGTATAATGACAATAAAGGGCTATTCTATTCTATTCTACAATTGTATACTACGTTTAAGTCGGGGAGCTGTAATAAAAAATTTTAAAGGACATAGTCATCCATTTTTTCTTTGTTGTTACTTACGAGTCACGACATGCCTAAAACAACTTGAAGTTGTTAAATTGTGAAAGTAATTTAAAAACCTTTAACTGATTAATCGTTTAATTAATTGTTCAATTAATCAATTACAATAATAATCGCCCTGACCAGTAACCCTAAATCTGTAGTTTAATTCATATTAAAAAAAAAAAAAAAGTTTCATGTTTTGTGGGAAATAATTGAAATGTTGTATTTACATAATTTTGACAATTTTGTTTAAAGTTGAGCTGTTTGATCATTTTGGTGTACCCGGTTTTAGAATGAACAAAATGGTTAGGTGGTGTTTTCTGTTTTTAAGGTTATTCACCTTTAACATTTGGATTACAAAATAATGAAGCAAATAAATAAATACATTAAGAAGTCAAGCAGCTCTGATTCTCAAAAGGTTCTAAAGTAAAGGACATAGAGTCATGCCTCTATACTTCATACATTTATGGCCGAAAGATCTATTCAACAGATTATGTGACTTTGCATTTTTTTTCTTTCTTTTTTAATTAAATTTACTTATTTTGTAAAGTTACTAAGTGAAACATTGCAAACCACTCAAATGTTATGCTTTGAATTCGTGTTAGTTACCTATTTATTGTTATCAGAATAGCCAAATAGAATAGACACCCCTCCCCCACCACCACCACCATACTTTGTATTACAAGAATACACATAGCAAAAAAGGCATGAGCATGGTGGTGACAAAACCAAAAGTGAAAGTTGTCCAACTGCTATGTAAAAGAACCACCTGAGGCCATTTGGTTAACCAGGTCAGATGTTAGTCATTTTCAAATTCCAAAAACAATAAAATAAAAAATAAAAACTGAGTTTGGACATAATTTGGCACATTTTAAAACAACTGTGGATCAATAAGTAAAAAAAAAAAAAAAAAAAAAAAAACATGCTTGCACTGATGCACTCACAAAATTGAAACATAACAAAACGGCATTGACAAAAGAATCTTTGGAAAATTGATTCATAGAGGTAGGTAGGCGGAATGGTTTAAAACATGTCACCTAATAAATAGAAAGATGTGTTGGATTAACTATGTATTCTCCCCACACTGAATCACAATGTCCCAAATTAAAGTCTGCACACTACAGCATCACTGCTACACAAAGTATTGAAGGTGCACTGATTCCTTTCCAAGGATGTAGGTTGATAAATTCCTCAAGGCTATGTTTTTAAAACATATAAAACTAAAAATAAGCATTGTGTTTGTTTTTAGTGGTTGTCCTCAATGGAACCCACAATGTCTGTTCCACAAGCCGCAGAACTGTGTCATCAGACCATGTGTGCATTCCGATGTAAGAACACGCACAAACAATCATACACAAACCTCTCTCACTCAATAGAGGAATCCTGGATAATCAAAGCACTGCTATAAAGTAAACCTCACCTAAACATAAGAGTTTTTGATGTGTTGATCATGATGCGTTCTCCTCAAAATAGAACTGATTGATGCAATAGACAGTCAATTGGTTTGGGTGTTGACAGTTGGTGTGACAAGGGAATGCCATATGACAAATGATGTTATCTCATTAAGTGTGTATGTATTTTCACACTTTTAAATAAGGACAGTGATGCAAAACAACATGGTACACTGTAGACCAGGATGTCAAACTCATTTTAGTTAACGGACAACATTCACCTCAATTTGACCTTAAGCCCAAGGGCGTAGGTTTGCATAGGAACGGTAGGGACAAAACACTACCAACATTTCAGAGTGCTCAAATTGTCTCCACCAACTTTTAAGCAACCTTATTTACATTATATAATGTGTTCAGTTATGTAGGTCATTTAGATTGTCCTTACATATGTTGTAACGATAGAATTGACTCTACCATTATTAAATGAATTATTTTAATTATTTTCATACTTACATTTACCCCTTTTTCCCTTGCTAAATGTCCATGTTTTTTTCCTCAAACGCACGTTTAATTGGCTGATGACTTGACCCCCCCCCCCCCCCCATACACATACGCACTCTCACAGTACAGAATTATGTTACATGTCGACATGCCAGCTCCTCCACCAGCTTCGAAGAGGAGGGATATTAGAAGTTTTTTTCGGCCAGCAGTCGCTGTAAGTAATTGTAATTGTAATTGTGAAGGTGGGAAACGCACCACTAATGTTGCTACTGAAAATCCGACCTGCATCACACTTCAGCATTACCATTACATTAAACTGTGTTAACTTGCCAACCTGAGTAGGGAGCTGCTTAGAAGTGTCCTCCTGTATGTTTTTTTTTCTACAGTGTTAATGTCTAACTGTGAGAAATATAGGTAACTCTGCTCAGCTGTAGGAAACGTAGCAAACCAAGGTTTACCCCCTTCTCCCTAGTTTTCATTTTTATTTTGCTTAGATGGTTAACAAGTTTGTATTTATTGTGTATGTTGATATAATTTGTGTTCATATAATGCAATTTAAATTTCCTAATAAAATCTAGACATTTATTTTGGAAGTTTTTAAATTGTTGCTTTAGCAGTTTTTGAAAACAAAGGTTTGAATCTAACGGTGTATCACCTATAAGAAAGAAATAAGAAATAAGAAAAATAGCTAGCTGAAAATAAGCTGACAGACTTATTTTAAGCAAAAAGTTTGTACATTTAATCTTTAAAAAATCTTGTTTGTCAGAAATGCTCTTAATTCAAGAATAGATATTTTTCAAAACATTATTTCAAAGCATTTTTTCTTGATTTAGGAACAAAATGACCGACTTTTAGATGTATGGGCTAATAAGAACAAATGGTAGTATTTACTAAAAGTAAGTGGAAGAATCTGATACATTAATCTTTTAACTAGTCTTTAGAACTCAAAACAAAATGAAGAAAATTATTCGACAAGATTTAAGAAAAATTATCAGATTAAGACGTTATATTGTAAATTTGCAGTGTGTAAGTTAGTACCGGTATGAGTCAATACAGATTTATTTTGCACTAATCATTTAGTCTATCAATTAATTAGGGTTGTTTTAATTAATTGTCCTTATCCTCTTCATTTTGTTAAACAGACTTGAAACATGGACCATATTTCAGTGTTTTTTTGTTTTTTTTTTGAAGGAATATGGCCCAAACCAGTTGGTTTTCATGTGATTTCACACAAGCGTGAAGCAGTAAGGAAGTTTTAGAATGAACAAATTCAACAAGAATCTTTACTTTGCAGGTCTGTTGCAATAAATTTTTATTCGTAGTAAGAATAAAATCGGATACGATTAAGTGATGTAATATCCAAGAAGTCACTCTTGGTTTCAAAAAGTTTGGTGACCCCTGTCTTAGAGGGCCTAATAAATGATACAATGCCCGACAACTTCAGAAATACGGATATTTGTAGGAGAATATACAGTACTATGGAGTGACTTGGAGGTACAACGTGTAATTCATGGACTGGTTGCCAGGGTAACAATGAGACCTCTATTACGGCAGCCAGTTAGCAAATGAGAAACAGACTTAAAGACAATATAGAGCAGTTATATTGGCCCTTGAGACTTCACATGCCAAATAGGGACCCTGGGAAAAATCTTCTGATATGAGAATTAGCATTGTTTCTCATATGCAAAAAGAAGGAAAAGAAACAAGAAAGGGGAGAGTGGAGTCATGGGGAAGGAGGAGATTGTCCTAGTTAAAACTTGTCTCATGAATTTACATCTGCTCATAGTGTTATATATGGTAGTTTGTGCATCGCTTCAAATTCCTTCAAAAAGCCTCATGTTACTGTCCCACACATGCACTCACACTCACTTTATCTGAACAGCAAAAAAAATGCACCACTAATGGATTCTACTGGCTGATAAGGTCACATCAAGACATGGCTTTGTTGTGCCTGCACATAACTGCCTTTCCATCAACACAAGACAGTGGAAAGCCACTAAAGCCATCAAGACAATTTCTCATTCACTCTTTCCTTTTTAAGTGACACTTAGCCTCACGAGTGTCAAAGGAGTTCTGAATCCTATACCAACCAACTGTTCTCAGTAGGCAGGGTAAACCCTGATTTAGTTGCCAGCCAATTGTACACTCACACACACGCACACCCACACACACACTGATAAGTCGGGACAATTTAGTGTTCAATCAGCCTACCATACATGTTTTTGAGATGTGGGAGGAAACTGGAGTCCCCGGAGAAAACCTACGCAGGAACATGCAAACTCCACAAAGGAAGGCCTCATAACTGTGAGGCAGACGTGCTAACCACTCACTCACTTAGCTCACTGTACTGCACATCGATTAGTAGAGCTGGGAATCTTGGGCACCTAACGATTCGATTACGATTACGATTCAGAGGCTCCGATTCGATTATAAAACGATTATTGATGCACCCCCCTCCTTTAAAAAAAAATTTTTTTTTTTTTTTAAATGTTTTGTACATTAGTTGCAAAATTGTTCAAAAATACTCTCAGGCTAAACCAAACTACTATTTCAGTATCAAGTTAACATATAGCAGTAAACAAATATACAAAAATAACAGTAAATAAAAAACTCCAGTCCCCATTCTGTATCAGCAGCTTTAAACTACATTCAATTAATTTAATGTTGTGAATCAACTGTTAAAGTTGTTAAAATTGCTCCCGTTATTCCATAATTTCCCTTTTGTCTACTTTCGACATGTGAAAGTTTTAAAACTATTTTAAAGATAGATTCAAGTCAATATTTTACCGATTTAGGAGTATTTTAGATAAAAAGTTAATTAGGTTTGCTTGGAAGGTTCGCTACAACAGCCTTGCAGGGAAGTGTACTGCTTTAAGATGGCGGCCGTTTACTAACGCCCGCATCTAGCTTTTTGTAGATGTGCTGCTAATGCTACCGAATCGATAATGCATCTAGTCCTATATAAATGATATCTACCGTAACATTATGTGGATGTACTTTGTAGCAGCTTTTCGGCAGCAGTCAGGTATGGTGTTGTGTTTTTTTTATCTTGTGGCATGAGTTGAGCTAGAGCCGTGAGTTGAGCATTGGCATTACCCGAGGGGCCGGGTAGTGAGAAGCATTATGTTTAGCTACTCTCGCTCCGTTCCTCATTCCGAAGACCGCGCAGTGCGCTGAATGTGTTGTACTTCCGCTTTACTTGGCATATTTCAATAATCGGAATTTGGATGTTTGTGAATCGTTCTCGAATCTTCCACGGCCGAATCGCGAATAATCTAAGAATCGGAAATTTTGCACACCTCTATCGATTAGTACAGTAAATTCCACATAATAGAGTCCAACTAAATCAGAACCCAAATTTCATAAAATTGGAGAAAAAATACGCATGCAGCGTAAGCCACACCGGACTACAAGCTGTAGGTCCCCCAGGTACAGGTATATTGGATATGTATGTTAAAATATGTTAAGTAGAAATAATTTATTGATTAAACATCTCTTTACTAACCAAATGAACTTAATCAACATGCCAAGTTAAATCCTCCTCATTTATGTGCTGTGTCGTCATTTACTTGCAGCCACATGTCAGAGTTGTCATTGACTCAAGTCTTATTGGTGTGCTCACAGCTAGTCTAAAATCACCAAAGAACTTAATTTAAAGACCAGTCAGCTACAATTATAAAGAAAATTAACTTCTTTGATTACAATGAATGGGGTCCACTTACTGTAAAATCCCCATAGTAAGGGGCAAAACATACAGGAGGCGATGAGCATTGGCGAAATGCGAAAGCCATCGCCGTTGAGTTGAAAGCAAACACACGGGGCACGATGTGACTGCAGCGGCAAGTGACAGCGACTCGCATCGCCCTCTGTCTGTGCGTCTGGCTCCTCTCTGATTGGCTATGAATTTGGAGGGCATTTTAAAGCCAACAACTTCCCATGCTGCTGCTTTTTAAGTTATGCCCCGGATATCATGCTGAGAGGTCCTCCATGTTGACAGTGGTTTTTTTTTTTGTTTTGTTTTGTTTTTTCCTGTACATACAGGACTGTCTCAGATAATTAGAATATTGTGATAAAGTTCTTTACTCTCTGTAATGCAATTAAAAAAACAAAAATGTCATACATTCTGGATTCATTACACATCAACTGAACTATTTCAAGCCTTTTATTATTTGAATATTGCTGATTTTGGCTTACAGCTTAAGAAACCTAAAAAATCCTATATCAAAAAATTAGAATACTTCCTCAGACCAAGTAAAAAAAATAATTTTATAACAGCAAAACTAAATCAAACATTTGAAAATGTCCATTGATGCACTCAGTACTTGGTTGGGAATCCTTTTGCACGGATTACTGCATCAATCCGGCGTGGCATGGAGGCAATCAGCCTGTGGCAATGCTGAGGTGTTATTGATGCCCAGGATGCTTCGATAGCGGCCTTCAGCTCATTTGCATTTGTAGGTCTGGTGTCTTTCATCTTCTTCTTAACTATACCACACAAATTCTCGATGGGGTTCAGGTCAGGGGAATTAGCAGGCCAATCAAGGACAGTGATGCCATGGTCAGTGCACCAGTTACTGGTGGTTTTGGCACTGTGGGCAGGTGCCAGATCATGCTGGAAAATGAAATCCTCATCTCCATAGAGCTTTTCAGCAGATGGAAGCATGTAGTGCTCTAAAATCTCTTGGTACACAGTTGCATTTACTCTGGACTTGATGAAACACAGTGGACCAACACCAGCAGCTGACATGGCTCCCCAAACCATTGCTGACTGTGGGAACTTCACACTGGATTTCAAGCAACTTGGATTTTGCTCCTCTCCAGCCTTTCTCCAGACTCTGGCGCCTTGACTTCCAAATGAAATGCAAAACTTGCTTTCGTCTGAAAAGAGGACTTTGGACCACTCTGCAACTGTCCAGTGCTTCTTCTCCATAGCCCAAGTCAGACGCTTCTTCCGTTGTCTTGAGTTCAGAAGTGGCTTGACCATGGGAATACGGCTATTGCAGCCCATTTCCCGGACACGTCTGTGAACTGTGGCTTTTGATACCTGGACTCCAGCTTCAGCCCACTGTCTTTGAAGCTCCCCCAAATTCTGGAAGCGGCTCTTCTTCACAATTTTGTTAAGGCTGCGGTCATCTCTCTTGGTTGTGCAGCGTTTCCGGCCACATTTTTCCCTTCCAACAGACTTTTTGTGGATATGCTTTGAAACTGCACTCTGTGAACAGCCTGCTCTTTGAGAAATTTCTTTTTGTGTCTTACCCTCCTGATGGAGGGTATCAATGATGGTCCTCTGGACAGCAGTCAGATCAGCAGTCTTCCCCATACTTGTGATTTAGTTTACTGAACCAAGCTGAGTGTTTTTAAGGCTCAGGAAACCCTCGCAGGTGTTTCGAGTTAATTAGATGATTCAGGTGATTAGTTGAATAGCCTACTTGTATACTTTTTCATGATATTCTAATATTTTGAGATAGGATTTTTGAGTTTTCTTAAGCTGTAAGCCAAATTCAGCAATATTAAAATAATAAAAGGCTTGAAATAGTTCAGTTGATGTGTAATGAATCCAGAATGTATGACATTTTTGTTTTTTAATTGCATTACAGAAAGTAAAGAACTTTATCACAATATTCTAATTATCTGAGACAGTCCTGTACATGGGGGAAAAAACTCAGGTGTATTCAGTCATGGATTTAAAATTGCGAAAATACGGAAAATGTAAAAAAAATAATGCCATCAAAAGTTCCAAACAATAAGTCATGACATCAGTGAGAACAGTGATACACGTCTTCTGTTTGATCTTGCCACAGATCACTGGAAACATCAGCATCAAAGCGCCGCATGCGTCAATCATCGTTTAACTTGTTAAGCAGTTGCTGTGGCAACTCATTGTGTGTAAGTAAGGAGATGAGCGAAGTTGAGTGGACTCACTCAATGAAGCATTTAATAAAGACAAGCATTTTTATACTTTATTCTTGTTTAAAAATAATTTGGTGGGACAGTAACATGTTTAAAACTTATACCGTAATTTCTGGACAACAAGCCACTACTTTTCTCCCTCATTTTGGGTCCTGCAGCGTGTGCAATGATGCGGCCAATTTGTGTATTTTTCTGACGGCCGCCAGGGGCGCTCGAGCATGGAATGTGGGAGTGAGACACGTGGAATATATGTATCGAGGAAGACGCTAGTTTGCACCATTACCGGTAGTTTAACTTTGTGCGTTGTGCATGAATAGAGGTGGCGGACCCTCGTTTTTGTGCATGAGTAGAATTGGCAGACCTGCATCATGGAAAGTGCTAGAAGAAATTAAATTGGCCATCCGAGTTGTATGGGAAGCTTTGATGACGAGTGGCGAGAGATCGTTTGCCAAGACTCGCGGCATGCGAAGAGCAGCTTTTGCACAGGTTTGCCGGGGGAGCCTGGCAGCGTGAAGTGCTGTAAAAGAGTCCGCCATCACCAATGGGTTTCGAGGGGGCCAGTCTCCTGCGTGACGAGGAGGACGGCACAGGCTGGGAGTAAATTTGCCTCATTATGGGAGATATTGAAGGCGACAGCGAAGGAGAGACTAGGTGCGTGGCGATGTGCATCTGAGCGTATTCATATCCGACACTGAGGGTGAAGACTTTCAAACCATTTTAATGCACAGCAGGAAGATGACGATTGCTAACAAAGACTTCTATGTTTTTATCAACCAGCACAATTAGTGCTACACTGCCATGCTGATGCTATGTAACTTCCGTGCCGCTGCCGTGTTTGCCGGCGCTGTTTGGAATGAAAAGTTAAGGTGTGTTATTAAAGGGATCCTCTATTTTTAAGACAAGTAATTCTTAAAACAGAAATGTTAGTATGAGTTATAATAATTTGATATTAAAACCCCACTTAATGTTTTTGTTTTAATAAAGTTTGTAAAATTATTTTAAGTGATAGGTCGCCATTCTTGTTACGTCGCAGTGCGTGACGTCACTGGCCCCGAATGCCGAAATTCTAGCTTGTCACTCGTTAGCTTTCCCAACATGTCGTCAGTTCTACCCTTCCTATTTGAACCAGATCTGAAAAGTGAAGAGCAGGACAGCACTGTCGGTCGTTCACAAGACGAGCTTCAGGGAAAAATGCGTGCAGCAAATACCTGATAAGACAAAAGTTGGGCAAAACTGGTGATGCGAAAGAGTCCTCTTGGGAACTCCGGTTGGGAGCGAGAGTGCATGCTGTTGGAATTCGGGAACTCCGGTTGTATTAGCAGATATTCAAGGTAAGCATATTGCATTTTCAAACGTTTTCCCAATATAATTATGTACATTGTTAGCATCCAGAGCTGTCGTGTGCTTTACATACAGTACAGGCCAAAGAGCACACCTTGTGTAATCCAGGTCTTGTACATTGTAGCGCGTGGTAGCTAGGATACGTGTATAAAAGTACCAGAAAGGGGAGAAGCTTCCACTTATGCACATTTATTCACAAAAAATAATATTTCCACCTTGACCACTCCTCACTCGGGAGCTCAGCAGTACGCAAACACGCATTCCCTGACGAACTCCAACATTGTTGTAAGGTCCACGTCAGAGTCACTGTCGTCACTGTAGCGTGCCATAGTGCTTTAATTATTTAGTATGATTTGGGGAAAACTCACACGAAGAATAGTCAACAAAAAAGATAGCAATACTAATCCAAATCCGCGTTTTTTACTCACTAGAAGATCCAGGAATTAGACTGATCCCATGGCAATATCGCAGCCGAGATTATGCCGTCGATTCCACAAAATAGACTGATCCGAAAAGCCGCCGTGGGACCGACGAATAAAAATAAATGGACAGATCCAAAACCATTATTGCAGACGCGATGGGACACTTACTTGACTGAGGATCCAGGAAAAATGTTCGGGCGCCAGTTGTAACGCGTGGTGGGTAGGATACATGCATACAGGGACCAAAAAGGGGGAGAAGCTTCCACTTATGCACATTCATTCACTAAAAATAATAATTCCACCTTGACCACTCACTTCACTCCCATTTTTTCCATTTGACTGGAAATTGCATCCAAAAGCAGCACATTGTGGCATTTTACTTCGCGAATTTAGGCAGCAATAAGCAATTGTTGAACACGCTACACATTTGGAAAGATACCAATGACGTCATCACTGCAAGCCCGCAAACCATGGCGCCAACTAACGGTCAAAATATGGACTAAATATTATAAAATATTGCCATTGATTTAACATTTTATGTGTTTCTAACAACATATTTTAGTACATGAGAACAATTGTGGTTTATTAGAGCCTACATGTATTTAAATCAGAGGATCACTTTAAAATTTTGAAAACTGTGTATTTCTTTGTCAGTGTCTCTTGTTACTAAGTGGGCACACGCGGCTTATAGGCAGGAGAGGCTTATGTGTGTACAAAATGGTTTTTCCTTTAAAAATGTACTGGGTGAGGCTTGTAATCAGGGGCGCCCAATAGCCCAGAAATTACGGTAATTATTACATTTGAAGTGCTTAAAAAACATTTACTAAAATATGCATGGTTTTTTGTTTTTTTTTTTCATTACACTTTGGGGAGATAAAAGTGATACATGTATCTCTTTCCAATGATAAATCTGAATAAATATATTGAACACACACGAAAACAAAAACAATTTTTTTTTTTTTTTTTTTTCTGGGTGGGTTTGTTTTTGACTTCGTTTCTGGCCAAAGGCGTTTTTCCCACCCAAAGGTTTTATTTTGTTTGTGACAAGAGAATAGTTAATGTTGAAGGTTCAGTTTTAGTGCATTGTTACTAAGTTAGTATTACTAGTATTTACATAAAATACTTTTTGCAATAAAAATAAAATAATTATTTGTATCAAATTTTGGGGTGAAGTCATTTGGTGTATCGTTACAGCCCTAACGTGCACTCACACCAACGTGCATGCATGCTATAGAGGAAAGCAGGTTAATCAGGTAGCTAGAGTGCTGAGTACACAACAAGCAATAGAATCAGTAAAATATTATGGATTGGTATTTTCCCTCATTAAAATTGTTTTTGTCTTTGTCTTTTTTTTTTTGTCTCGATGGGAAGGCCCATGGATTAATTTCCATTTCCATTGATTTTAAGGGAGACAGATGAAATAAGATACAAATGTTTTCAATTAATATAAAAAAAGAAACTTGTATTTTAAGCCCCCACTTCAGTTAGTGAAAAGCACAATTTGAAGAATGTTTCATCAAAATAAGGAGGGGTGCATCTATGTCTATATCCACGTTTGAAAACGTGAGTAAAAATGATAGCAGTCAGAAGCGGTTTGAAGTATAATAACTAGGTTGCACAACTGTCAACAGCAGGAAAAATTCACGCTTTCTAAAAGAGGACAATTTGATCAACTGGCTGATGAAATAACTGACTATTAAACAGTTGACTAACAAAAGACTGGTGGAAGTCAACCTCCTGAACACAGCTGCAGGTCTGACTGAAGCTCTGCATCCGGCCAAGTCATGACTATGAGAGGTCTGGAAGTGTTCCTGTCTCCAGTGAGTCAGGTTTCACTTCCTGGAAAGGAATTATTTAATGCTCCCAAATAAAGGAAGATGGGATTTAGAATACAATATACCTTAGTTACTGTGACTGGTATGAGGAAATTTAAATTGAGACCAATTCCACCACAATGCAGGGTAGTATCTAAACTGTTTATCCTATAAAACATTCACCAGTTCCTTAACTCATTTAGGGGGGAAATGTCAAGATGATACTCTGAGGTAAAACTAACTCAAGAGTGATAAAATGTGTTTCAACAGAAACATCTGCTGTCACTTGATCAGAAGTGGTCAGAAAACATGTTAAAACATAATTATACCTTGTTTATTGTGGTCGTTTGGAAGCGTACATGTGTCTATGAGCAGATATGATCATTTGCCAAACAGCTGGAAGAGGACAGATGTGAACACAGGAAGGGACAAGAGGAAGGGGAGTTTCAAGCAGTCCTTTATGTCATGTCTTGTCTAACTTTTACTTTCTATAGTTTTAGAAGACTAGGTCAGTACACTTTAGGTACATTTTGTTTGTAAACGTTGATTGACTTTCAGTTTGACTATACAAATAACACGTTTTAAATGCAGTGCCTGTTCTGTCGCCTTACCCCAAACATACACAAGACAAACTGTTAGCCAAAAGTTAGCTGAGAACATTTACTAACTGCCAAAGAAAAAAAAGGTAAGATGTTAATTTCCGTTCAAGATAAGAAGAAACCTCAAAATGAATTGTTATTTTAAGCGGATGCAATCCAGAAAGTGAGCATTAACGGTAAAGGTTATGGATGCAGTCAGGTTGGGCCACATTACATAACTTAGTGCTTGCACTTCAGCACTTTTAGCTGCATCCATTGTCCCGTAGGCGTTCCACGACTGAATTCGACATATTTCAATCTGTTCATGTTATTTAATGATTTAAAAACATGATTGATTCATAATTTTTAATATCTTTCCCTAAATAGGCAACTATAATTTAGGGATGTCTCGATCACATACTTTTGCATCCAAGACCGAGTCACCTGATTTTGAGAATATGCTGATAGCGAGTCCCGATCAGATACCAAAAAAATCTTATATTATACATATGTAAAACTCTTCCCTCACGGACCCCTAGGTAGGGTGGAGGCCGTTCATCTCAAGCTGGGATCCTGGGTGTTTGAGGGTCCTGTGGAGGAGCTTTGTTGTTCCTACGAATGCACTCTTCTGGACAAAGATATCTGATGTTTCTCCAGGTATCTGCTAGAGTCACCTCTCCAGTGTGTGCCACACAGCCCCCAGTGCTCCTATGACCATGGGCACTACTGTCGCTTTCACCTTCCAGGCTCTCTCCAGCTCTTCCTTGAGCCTTTAATATTTCTCAGTTTCTCATGTTCCTTTTTCCTAATATTGCCATTGCTGGGGATGGTTACATCGACCACATAGGCTGTCCTCTGCTGCTTATCCATGATCACAATGTCCGGTTGGTTGGCCACAAACATCTTATCAGTCTGTATTCGGAAGTCCTGCAGGCTCTCATTTTCCACCACCTTGGGAGGTGTTTCACATTGCAATCTATAGACACATTTCCCTAAACAAATTTTTATCCTTTTCAAAGGCCTGCACAATATATCGCCAACGCAATGTGCTCACGCGCAATAGTCCCATCGCACGAGTTGGAGACG
This sequence comes from Corythoichthys intestinalis, assembly GCF_030265065.1. NCBI lineage: Eukaryota > Metazoa > Chordata > Actinopteri > Syngnathiformes > Syngnathidae > Corythoichthys > Corythoichthys intestinalis. The sequence continues at coordinate 9,748,553 of NC_080401.1, read as the reverse complement.
TGGCTTCCTGGATCCCTTTTATATACACCAAACTTCATTATTCACTGATAAACCCCCTTAGTCTGGATTAAATAGTATTATATGAATAGTAGGGATGTCCAGATCACATATTTTTGCAATAGAGTCAGAGTCCAAGTCACCTGTTTTTGAGAATCTGAGTCCCAATCTGATAGATTTTTTTTTTTTTAATTTTATTTGACGCTCACGCTGCCGAGAACAGCCACTCACTTACACAGTGAATCAGTTGCCACAGCACACTTCAAACTGTGTACCAAGCTTAACGATGATTAACACATTTGTGCCTTTGATCGTAGAGGTACCGGTCAGAAAACAACAGATCAAAGTAACAAACTTGTCAATCATCGTTAACTTTAAGTACCAAACTTAAGCTGCACTGGACAGTTTGGCAGCACTGGGAGGGTGTGGCGCTGTACGAGCATGAAGCAGAAAAAAGAAATATCTTTAAATTAAGCCTTATCATCAGATTCCGATCGTCTGAAAAATGGCGCGATCAGCCCAAGTTCTGATCATGTGATCCGGTCGGGATATCTCTGATGAACACAATGTGGCCGTTGTGAGTCGACCAAAGTCTTCCCAAACTTCTTCTAATTTTAATATCGCAATTTATCACAAACCGCCCAAAAATCGCAGTGTCAGTTTTTTCCAATATCATTCAGCCCTACTTTTCCACCATGAGAAACTTTGCACACACCGTTCAATGGTGAAATATTTAAACACAGCAGACATTACCACTCTAGCAGCTACCCATTAAGTTCCCATGTTAGCTTCCAGAACGTTCCCCTATTGGGGCCGTTAACAGTACTTCCTCTTCCGCTTTTTCCGGGAGTGTTGTGAAGCATAAAACATATATATTTTTGTTTCTTTCGGTGATGCCATTGTATTTCTGTATTTTGTTACTTTATAGTCCTTAAAAAAAATATATATATATATATATCTTTTAGTAAAAATCTGATCCTTTTCACCAGATTCCGATCCTCTGAAAAATAGCCCTATCTGCCTGATTTCCAATCACGTCATGGGATCGGAGACATCCCTAAACGATATGTTTAAAATTGCTGTGCACAGAATGCACAATTTTGGTGTTACACTTATATAGCGCTTTTCCACCTTTCAAGGCGCTCAAAGCGCTTTACACTATCTCACCATCCACCTTCTGGTGACGCAGCACCAGGAGCAACGTGGGGTTCAGTGTCTTGCTCAAGGACAGTTAGACGTGTTCATCAGGGCGGAGAATCGAACCCACAACCTCTGGGTTGGGGGACAATTACTCTACCACTGAGCCACGTCACCCCGTCACCAATTTTGACTAATCTTGAACCTAATGGCATACTGAAAATGCCGCCACTTATAATTTTCAGTTGAAAAGTGACTAAAAGTGTGTTTGAGGTTTCATTATGACCTTAAGCAAGCACTCTGACCGGTTTAACCAGTGTGGATCCTCAGTCTGTCAGCCGATGAGACCGGGTAACAGTTCACCCAGAGTGCTTGCCTGCCAGTCACGTCGTCGAGTAGCGTGCACACACGGCACTGGACGTGAGATTAAATTTAGGAAAATACTGGGAATAGGGGGCAGCAGCCATACTTCACAGTGCATTCGTGACAGAGTGGTCCTTCCGCAGTTCTTGAGCATAGAAATGATAAAAATCAAGGTGAAGTATGATAGCTTCAGCTAGCTTTGTTACAAAATAGTGCCGATACAGACACTATTTAATATTTAAGGTAAATGGCTCATCGAAATGTTGAATATCTTTTTTTGTGACCTTAAAGTGTTTCTGTGATGATTTTTAATATTATGCCAGCAAGGAGAAAGGAAAAAGTCAAAACTGTTATCATGACAGGCCAAATTGTTAAAAAAATAAAAATAAAAAACAAAAACAAAATCCACCCATCTCTCACTTTATTTGAGGTTGGAGCGCCAGGGTAAAACTGAAAATAACCAGACAACTTATTTGGACCTGAGTATAAAGACAGGTTGGTAAAGTGAATGGATTGCTTGCTTACACAAGTAAACAGAAGGAAAAAAATCGAAAAGAAATAAAATGAATATCTAAGTCTAGTTAATAAATATGCCCTTTTAGGCTCTTACCTACCCTTAACCTCCTTTGCTAATTTATTGGTGTCTTTCTACTGTATAATTAAAAGCTACAGCCTTCCCTCATCTTTTTAAGTGGGATAACTTGCACAATTGGTGGCTATCAAATACTTTTTTGCCCACTGTCTGTACGTATGTATATCATCGTTCATTTAAAAATGAATGCTTGTTGCCAAGCCGTCTCTCTGGATCTTTGTGGCCAATGTCCGGGGGCAGGGCAGAATTAGAACCTCCCCCATCCTCCTATTCCTTTAATCAATAAGTTTCAATTCCACCCTGGCGCCCGATGGCTTGACCTTCTACTTTGTCATCGGGAGGTTTGGAACACAAAATCTCCACTCAGAACTAAATTCAGACGTTTGAATAGAAACAAAAAAACAACATTTTTTTCATTATATCGGGACCTAAAATCTGGTGACTCTGACTAAGGTGCAAAAATATGCGATCGGGACATTCCTAAATTATACTATAGGTCAGTGGTTCCCAAACCGGTCCTCAAGGACCCCTGTGGGTCCTGGTTTTTGTTCCTACCGATTGAGCACAGACCGTTTAAACCAAAGGTGTCAAACCGATTCCAGAAAGGGCCTAGTGGGTGCAGGTTTGCTTTCCAACCAATGAAGAGGACACCTTTTCACCAATTAGATCTTTTACATGTGTAATCAGTTAAACTTTGTCAGGTGCTGCTCGTTTCAGCAGGAAGTTCATTGGTTAAACTCTCTGCGTGTTATCGGTTGGAACAAAATCCAGCACCCACTAGGCCCTTTCTGGAATCGGTTTGACACCTGTGGTTTAAACGATGAGGTTTCTGCTAAAACAAGCAGTACCTGACTACAATCAACTGATTACACTTGCAAAACACCAGATTGGTACACAGGTGTCGTCCTGTTTTGTAGGAAAGAAATCCAGCACCCACAGCGGCCCGATGTGGGATAGTTTGGGAACCCGTGCTATAGGTGAATTAAAATTATGTGTTTTGTATTTGTGTTGAAGTCAGTCATACATGGGGAGTCAACAGGCAATCTTCTTTGGGTCGATAAAGAAGCATGAAAAACCCTCATCGAAAAGGTCCACGGTTACTTAATATGCTGTTAAATTCGGATGACGATGTGCAAACAGTAACCCCCCCAAATATTTACAATATTGCTTCTGTTGCTTGTGGAAAGAAAAAATATCTTTTAAAATGGCCATTCTGGTAACTCATGATTATGAACACATGGCTATTGGAGTTGGCAAAACCATAAAAGATTAAGGCACAATTTGTCCAGTGGATGTGACATTGCCATCTGCAAGGGAACCCATTGCTTCACCACAATCTTAATTAGGGAACCCATTGCTTTACCACAATCTTAATTTTAAAAAGTAATAATAACTTGAGGCTTATGAGCACATTCCTAATTAGGGGTGTGACAAAATATCAAAATGGTGATATATCGTGATACTCTGTATTCCAAAATAGGGTTGTCCTGATCCGATATTTGGATCGGATCAACCGTCGATATGCGCAAAAAAATTAGCATCGGTATCGGATCGGCCGACACGGAAAAATTCCAATCCAGACTCCCGATCCAGTATTTTTAGTTTTCCAGCGATTCCACCGTTTCCCTAAAATCCGGTCCACATTTTACGGCACACCTTCAGCACACTAGCATTACCGTCTCTCAATTTACCTCCATGGCATCGCCTACATTATGACTGCAATGTAAATTTAAAGTTTATCAGTGAAAATGTCAGCTGTCACCTGAGCATCTTGAAATGCTTGTCTTTGTCCAAAAAAATTTCCCCACCATGCTGGGACTGCGTCCAGGGCAAACAGCTGAAGGGAGTGTGTAGAATAGATGGAGATGGAGCAACAAAGTGTAGGGAAGATTGGGGAGAAGAAGCCATTTTTGGTTTGAAATAGTATGATGATTTTTTTAAAGCCTTGGTACAGTTGTTCAAAAGCAGAGAACTGATGCTGGGTTAATAGATATTTTCCACTGAGGTTGTTTGTGTGTTTTGCTTTTTTAAGACAGTTTACAATATTATTTGCACATTTTACTGACTGAATATGCCAGGGGTTTTCAACCCAGTCCTCAAGGCACACTGTGGGTCCTGGTTTTTGTTCCAGCCGATCCAGCAGAGACAGTTGAACCAATGAGGCTTCTGCTAAAACAAGCCACACCTGACTGCAATCAACTGATTGCACTTGTAAAACACCAGATTGGGGAAAAAGTGTTGTCATCTTGTTTGGTAAGAATGAAATCCTGCACCCACAGTGTGCCTTAGTGGAATAGGTTGGGAACCCCTGGAATATGCCATTTCTGTTTGTTATTTATAATGTTTTGTGTTTATCACTGAATAAACAGGTCAGTTTCTTGTTACCAAACATTGTGTGTCATTCAAACTCACCTAATTCAGATGGCTAGTTGTTATCAAGATTACTAAAACCCTTTTCAACATGAGTCTGACAACTAAGTATGGAGGCTATATAATTTTAAACTTTAATACATGCTCAGATAGGCCGGGAGCAGCCAGTATCGGTATCGGAGCAGAAGTGCAAAACAATATCGGTATCGGATCGGAAATGCAAAAACCTGGATCAGGACATCCCTATTCCAAAAGGTTATCAATATGCTTCTGCAAAGAATCGAGATATCGTTTTAAAGCACTATATAAGTATAACACCATTTACCATTTAAAAAGGTGTCAATGTCTAAAAAAAATAAATAAAAAGGAAACAACAAGTTGCTACCAAAATCTTCCACCATAATAGTGTCTCAGCCAACTCTAAGGCTGCATTTACGGTGCATGACGCCCAATCCATTTAGAGTGAGAACGGTCGTTCATTCGAAACCAGAGCATTCGCAGTCATTCTGTCCGATTTTCTGGGCATTTACAGGTCACTTGCGGTTCATTTTAGGGCATTTGCAGGTAGTTTCCTGTTGAGTTTGAGTCACTTCCTATTCATTTGGGTGATTCCCAGGTCACTTCCTGTTCTGTAATTCAAAATAAACAGGAAGTGACTCATAAAATACCCCAAAATCAACAGGAAGTAACTGAACATCAACAGATAAATTACCTTAAATGACCCAAAATAACCTCATTGCCTGGCATTGGCTGCCACTGACGGCCATAGACGTTCAATCCGTTTGAGGTGGGAGGGATGGCAGCGAATGAACGAATGTTCCCAGTTCAAATGGATTGGACGTCTACTAGTGATAAAGTCATTCCAATTTACAGCAGAAGCTTGTTTTTCTGTTTATTAGTTGTTTGTAGAATATCCTAGAATGACTTCCTGAACAATGTATCGATAATTGTTGTATCGCCATATCGTCAGATCATCGTTATCATGAGCTTTATATCGCAAATCGTATCGCATCATGAGGTACCGAGAGGTTCCCACTCCTATTCCTAATGATAAATAAATCAAATTATAATTAACTCAAATTATCAGTCCAGCCAACAGTCAACCCAAATTCAATAAAGACAAACAAAACCTTCTGGAGTTAGGTCTTTGGTAATTTTTTGTCTTTTATGATTGGACCTTGAGTCTGTTAATAAAATCTATTTATCTTTCACTCAACTACTGTGGGTTGGGGTTTATAATTACCTTCAATAGGATACTGTATGAGACCTGTGGCCTCCTGAAATATTTAAGCATTTAGGGTGTCAAATGTTTTCCATTCCCTGCCTTCCATATGAAATTTGAGGACGAAAACATATTCCATTGCTTAAGAGCATGTCTGAGATTCCAACAGACTGTTTTCAACAAAACAGCTGACAAAAATCAAAAGTCTAGCCAGCTATTAAAAGACAGCAGTCTCTCAGCTACTTCGCCACCTTATATCCACTTATACATGTCTTTAAGCGTGGCCGGTCAACAGAGAAGCTCATCTGGCAGTCTCTCATCCCTAAACCAAATTTGGCTGCTCTGCTGGTCATTGGGCTAACCTCAGATAGACCAAAGCACACTATAGCAGGATTCAAGAACTAGAGCAAGCATGCACACACACACGTGCAAGAACACAACACTTTCTAGTCCCACACAAGAAAAATGCACGTTTTAGATTAAAGCAAAAATGCTAGGAAAAGAAAATAACATTGAAAAAAGTAGGGAAAATGCCAAAGAATTGTTTAGTTAAAAGAAAAAATGATGGGATTGTAATTTACTCTAATTTCGGGCAACGATTTTAATTTCTGTGCATCTGTAATAATAATAATCCATGTATATCTTTTATTGTCCAAAATATTTTATTTAATGTTCATATCTTTCAAATTAGTGGGTTGATAGTGGAATCTGTTACAGTCATTAAACAGACAGCAATCTGTCAGAACAGAATCAATGAACTGCTTCACATTCTATTTTACAAATGATTATCAGTAATCGGACCTCAGACAGCCAATCAGGTTTAATGTTGACAGCCAGCACATTAATCTCATCAAAGGATTATGACGGTCAGTCAGTCTGCGTCTCCACTCGAATGCCATTGTGTGTCATGTTCACTGCACATGTTTGGATTTTATTAAAGGAATAACTTTGTTAATGGTTTAATCTATTTTGATGATATTACTCGTGGGCATTAAGGATGCAACAATACTCGGTTTTATATTGAACCGTTCGATACGCCCTCTTCGATTCAATACGCAAAAACATTCGATCCAATTGAAAAAGCTCATAAAATTTCCCAAGTTTTTTTATGTGGTCTCTCTTGCTATAATATCCGGCGCATTTTTGCCTTGTAAAAAAAAAAAAAGAAAAAAAAAAGCGATGAGTAGGCTCCTCCCTGCTAGCAGACCCCCTCCACTTCTCCCCCAAACTGCCTGAAGTGCGGGAGCCGTGGCGCACGAGGATCATTGCTCGTGTGGAAAGACAGGTCTCAAGGAGGCGGCTTGCCGGCTTCAATGTCGTAAAGGTCCTTTGTGTGGCAGCATTTTGGGTTTGATGATACGCTATCCCCACTCGTACATACAGTGGGGCAAATAAGTATTTACTCAACAACCAATTGTGCAAGTTCTCCTACTTTAAAAGATTAGAGAGGCCTGTAATTGTCAACATGGGTAAACCTCAACCATGAGAGACAGAATGTGGGGAAAAAAACTGAAAATCACATTGTTTGATTTTTAAAGAATTTTTTTCCAAATTAGAGTGGAAAATGAGTATTTGGTCACCTACAAACAAGCAAGATTTCTGGCTGGCAAAGAGGTCTAACTTCTTCTAACGAGGTCTAACGACACTCCACTCTTTACCTATATTAATGGCACCTGTTTTAACTCATTATCGGTATAAAAGACACTTGTCCACAACCTCAGTCAGTCACACTCCAAACTCCACACTTCAAGATCAAGAGCTGTCGAAGGACACCAGTGACAAAATTGTAGACCTGCACCAGGCTGGGAAGACTGAATCTGCTATAGGTAAAACGCTTGGTGTAAAGAAATCAACTCTGGGAGCAATTATTAGAAAATGGAAGACATACAAGACCACTGATAATCTCCCTCGATCTGGGGCTCCATGCAAGATCTCACCCCGTGGCGTCAAAACGTTTGGCCTCCGTTATTGCCAACAAAGGTTACATAACAAAGTATTGAGATGAACTTTTGGTGTTGACCAAATACTTATTTTCCACCATGATTTGCAAATAAATTCTTTAAAAATCAAACAATGTGATGTTCAGGTTTTTTTTCCCACGTTCTGTCTCTCATGGTTGAGGTTTACCCATGTTGACAATTACAGGCCTCTCTTAAAATTTTCAAAGGGGACAACTTGCACAATTAGTGGTTGACTAAATACTTATTTGCCCCACTGTATTTTACAAAGACTGCCTTTCGGGATATGTACAGCAATGCCCGCCAATATCTTGTTGCCGACTTGGCTGCTACAACTAGCCTCGGTTTGACACCAGACAGCTTAACACCCTGGGACATAGAGAGCTAACTCACGGTTACATGATGAACAATGAGTGGCAAATTAAGAGCGCTGTACTTCAAACTTGTCCTGTTTATGTTTACCACTCGCCAATTTCTTCCGTGAACTTCAATACTTCTCTGTCACAAGCACTTGTGTAAACTTCTACCTCCATTAAACCACAGCCTTGTCTCTTTTTTTGTCTCGCGCACATACAGCTCTGTTTAGCAGGTCGCTGACACAAGCCAACATTACGTCGAGGCAGCAGGGAGAAAGATGGCCGATTCAGGTGAGCCTGAAATTGAAAACCCTACAGTTTTTCTCAGCTTTGTTATATTTTCAGGTCAGAAATGAAACTCAGAAGTACTCGTTCAATCTTCATAACATTGTCCCTTGTGCATATCAAAAAGCAGTTTCTCGTGTCTTTGAAAAAATGCATTGGTACATCCTTGCAAATGATTGCGTGCAATTCTCGGATGTTTCCAACATTATCTATTGCTTAGGCATTTTTTAATTCCATAGGTCTTTATAAGTAAAATAGCTGAACATGTTGTCATACAATGTCAGGCATAGTTCTCAACCTTTTCATTACTACATTCTAAATCTGTCCTGAAGTGTTAATTTGCCCCCAGGTGAATCTTGACTTCCTCTGTTGAAGCTTTATGTTAATTATAAAATCTTTTTTTTTTTTTTTTTTTTCTGGGGTGTGTGTGAGTGTTATATTTTCATTTATTATTTGTATATTAGTGATAAATTCTCAGGTGTTCCATAAATGTCAGTATTCATGTAATTTAAATAAAATATTTTTGGCATTTAAAATGTTCATTTTGTCTATCTAATCGTTGCTCAACAATAATGATACGTATCGTTTCATGAGCTTTTGTATCGTTACAGCTAGAGATAGACCGAATGTCGGCACCGATATTTGGAAAAAATTTTTTTTTGTTTCATCCCACCGTCTGATATAAAAAGATCAATTTCAAACTGGGTTATTCGGCATAGATGCAGCCGTGCCTCTCTCTCTTGCACTAGTAATCACCCCGTCCTCTGATTCAGTATCTTGCTCAAGGATACTTAGACGAGGTCACCAGGATCAAACCCACCCCTGGGTTGGGGAACGACTACCACTGAACCACGACACCCCCGAAGTGGCAGATAGATTCAATAAACATGCTTTAGGCCTTTCAGTGAAGTTCACTGTTCTAATTAACTCATTTTTTACGCCAATTTTTACACTGCAAATGAATATCGATTCCAAAAATCGGTTACCAGCCCCTCTAAATACTAATAATCAGTATCAGTCCTGAAAAATCCATATCAGTCGATCGATAGTTACAGCTCTAATATACTGTACAGATATAAAGTGAGGAAAATAAGTATTTGAACACCGTATGATTTTGAGGTTTTCCCACTCAGAAATGATAGGCGGGTTTGAAATTTTAATGGTAGGTGCTCGTTCACTGTGAGAGACCATCCAAAGAAAAAAAAATCCAGAAATCACAGTGTATGATTTATTAACAATTTATTTGTTATATACTGCTGCAAATAAGTATTTGAACACCTGTCTATTAGCTAAAATTGTGAACCTCAAAGATCTGTTAGTTGCCTTTAAAAAGTCCAGCGAATAAATACAGTGGAGGTGGACTTTTTGAGTCTGACTTTTTGAGCTGTTTGAGGCGGTAAGCTGCATATAAACACCTGTCCACTCCATACAATCAGGAAGACTACAATTCCTAACATGGTCAAGACCAAAGAGCTGTCCAAAGACACCGGAGACAGAATTGCAGATCTATAAAAGGCTGGACAGGGTTGCGGGGATCTACCTCGTAGGGTCTCAATGATCCCAAGAATGATGAGGAATCAGCCAAGAACAGGACACAGGACGAGCTGCTTAATTACCTGAAAGAAGCTGGGACCACCATTTCCAAGGTTACTGTAATGCACTACGACGTAATGGTTTAAAATCATGCATGGCACAGAAGGTTCCCCTGCTTAAACCAGCACGTTTCCAGGCCCGTTGTAGGTTTGCCAAGGACCATCTGGATGATCCAGAGGAGTCATGGGAGAAGGTCATGTGGTCATATGAGATCAAAATGGAACTTTTGGGTCTTATTTCCATTCATACCGTTTGGAGGAAGAAAAATGATGAGTACCATCCCAAGAACACCATCTTTACTGTAAAGCATGGGGGTGGTACCATCATGCTTGGATGAGTTTTCCTGCATATGGGAATAGACGACTGTACTGTTTTAAGGAGAGGATGACCAGAACCATGTATTCTGAGATTTTGGGGAACCTCCTTCCCTAAATTGACAGTGGCCCAAAGCAGGCAACCAGAATAACCAAGGAGTGGCTTCGTAAAAAGCATATAAAGGTTCTGGAGGGGCCTAGCCAGTCTCCAGACCTCAACCCAAGAAAATCTTTGGAGGAAGCTCAGCCTCCATGTTTCTCACTGACAGCCCAGAAACCTGGTTGATCTAGAGAAGATCTGTGTGGAGCAGTGGTGCAAACCTGGTGAAAAGTTACAGGAAACGTTTGACCTCTGTAATTGTCATCAAAGGCTACTGTACGAAATATTAACACTGACTTTCTCAGGTGTTTAAATACTTATTTGCAGCAGTATAATACAAAAAACAGTGTTACAAATCATACACTGTGATTTCTGGATTTTTTTTTTTTTTAGATCGTCTCTCACAGTGGACAAGCATCTACCATGAAAATTTCAAACCCGCCCATCATTTACATGTAGGAGAACTTGCAAAATCGGAGGGTGTTCAAATACTTATTTTCCTCACTTTAAATATATATATATATATGTATACATAACTCTGAATGTCTTACTCTCCGTTACAGCAAACAGCAACAGCCAACAAAAATAACAAAAACAAGTATTCATTAAAATCAGCGTTGAAGTCTTAGTCAACTACACAACAAAGGTCAACGCAACTTTCGAAGAGGCAATTAGTTCTAGCCATCTAGGGAAGCAAAACGGCCCAGCTCACTCACCATATTCTCACACTGCAGATTTCATCCAATAACTGTGTGAGTAAGGCATTCAGGCCAACGCATCTGCGCCTTTGTTTACTCCATTTTGCAATCATGACCAAAGCGTTACCTTGTTGTCTTCACTAGCAGTTTTACATAACAAAGTGGTTGAGCAGGCTAACAATTAAGTTGATCGTAAAGTCAATAAATCTCCGAGATGTGAATTACTCCCAAATCTTACACAACCATGTATACAAGAGGAATCCGCAGGTGATTCCATCTTGTCAAGATGAACGACATCCTTTCACAATTGTACTGTTGTTTCAAACACTGGTGAACTAATTTCAGGTTAGTACATTATTTAGCCTAATATTGAATGAATGTGTTTGTGTTTTAGACACATAGAGAGAATAATTGCCTAAACTGATTAATCAAACGACTGTTCACTTTTAACATAATTCTTGAAGTACATATGCACAATATACAAGCCTTGACAGTGAGTAAAGGTTGTTTACCTTTAATTTATTCTGATGTTTGTGTACAGATGCTTCCTGATGTAGTTTCACCGACAAATGAAAACGGCAATTAGTTGTTGCAGAGATGTTAGTTTGTTTCCTGATTACTGTCAAGGTGTCCTTGAGCAAAACACTAATCCCACCCCCCTCTGCAAGAGGTGCAGCACTATTTGTGTAGTCACACTTCTCAACTCTCCTTGCATGCCTGCACGTGTGTGACCTGGTTCTGTACTGCGTGCAACACGAATTTACATTACAACACAGTGTAAATTTAACCCAAAAGTGACTATTTTGGTAATTTAAAAAAAACAAAAATGCAACCCTATAAAGACTTGACATCCACATAGGTGGACATCACACTATGGATTATGTAGGCCAGAATAATACTATTAATATTTAGTATATAAGTGTAGCTTACATGACCCAAAATGTGATGTCCACACCATTCATAATCATTATTGTATTTATTCAATAATATTTTTATATAACATTTTGAATGAATAAAATGTTGTCTTGTTGGCTGCCATTGACTGCTAAAAGTCCAATCCATTTTTATTGGGAGAGGCTGACAGTAAATGATTACTAAAAATGATCAATAACACTAAAGATGATTTTTCTTAATTTCATAGTACAGTGGTACCTCGACATACAAACGCATCGACATACGATCCTTTCGACATCCGACGTAAACTTTGACTTGTCATTTGTCTTGGCATATGATGACATACGACGATTTATGACAGTGTCAACATAGGTCCCAAAAAGGTTAGTGTACAGTATATTTAAAAAGTATCTGAACCTTTTGGAATTTCTCACATTTCTGCATAAATGTGGGCAAAAAGAGCTGTTTGAAGACCTGGGATCAAGGATTGCTGATTTGTATAAAGCTGGGAAAGATACAAAAACAATCTCTAAAAGTCTGGATGTTCATCAATCGACAGTCCGAGAAGCTGTCTACAAATGGAGAGGGTTTAACACTGTTGCTTTTCTCCCAAGGAGTGGCCGTCCACCAAAGATGACGCCAAGAGTTAAACCAGAATACTAAGAGAGTAAAAAAAGAACCCTAGAGTGTCTGCTAAAGACTTATAGAAATCACTGGCACAGTCCAATATCTCTATGCACGCATCAAGTATATGTAAAACTATGGCCAAGAATGGTGTTCATGTGAGGACTCCACGGAGAAAGCCATGGAGAAAGCAAGCCACTGTGTGATTTTGACAAAGATCAGATCACATTTGATGGTGTTTTTATGCAGATATCTGAAAAAAATCCAAAAGGTTCAGATACTTTTTCATACCACTGCAGGTGGTGAAAAAAGGACAAGTGTGACGCTTCCCATTGAAATTAAGATGGAAAAGATAGAAAAATATGAGCCTGGTGTTCTTGTCAGTGAACTGGCTCGAAAATATGGCCTCAAATAGATGAAAGCCATCAAAATGGTCAAAGCATTCAAGGGGATGACTATACTCTCTAAACATCGTACCTCTATTTCAGAGGAAATGGAATGCCTTTTTTCTGATATGGATTAAGGATAAAGAGTCCTCCACCCGCTGTCTCCTCCGACCTCCGTTCGCCAGTCTATATGAGTTAAGGTTGTAGTGCGGCGCAAGGACTGGAGTCTGAGGCGGTGTGTCAAAATAAGCAGCTAAACTGTGATACTGTATTGACATTCCAGCAGCAATGCTACACACAGGTCAACCAGCATGGACACAGGTAAAAACTAACATTCTCCAGCTTTTTCCTTAACCAAATACGTTCTCCCCCAGAACATCATAACCGTAACTATCGTTCCATGAGTGAATTATGTAAAGAGTACTGAAATGTGACAGTAAAATGCTTTTTTATTTCTGATTTGTTATTATTCTGATTTGTACTTATAATTTATCTGTTTTGCTATGTATAATTGCTATTTAGGGCCCGAGCACTAAGCGTGCGAAGGCCCTATTGTTTTGCAAAGGATTATTTTTTTTTTTTTTATTTTTTTTTTTTTTCAGGGCAAATGAAAACGGCCAATTTGGAGGCCTGAACATGCACGAAAAGTCACCAAAATTTGCACATACGTCCGGAAAATTGTAAATTTCGATAATTTTGCAACGTTGCAAAAAAATATAACAAAATGGCTCAGTGGCGCCCCCTTGAAATTTTAAAATTGGCCTATAACATTAGGGTCTGTCAGCGTAGAGCAATGAAATTTGGGGGGTCTATACCTTGTCCAAAACCGCTCCAAAAAAGCATTTACACGCATATTCCAAACCCAACAGGAAATCGGTTATTTTGGATCAAATATGAAATTTTTATCGATTTACAGGGTGCACATTTGAGACCTTTTCGCCGAGGGAGTTAGTTGGATCATCTTCAAAATTGGTGAGACTGTTCAGGAGACATATGAAATCTTAAGTTTTGAAAATGGTGCGTTTTCATTCACGGGTCTGACCTGGGCGTGGTGCCAAAGTTGACCATTTTTTCGGCAAAATGACAAATTCAGTAAATGACTTATAGTTCCTTGACACAACGTTCAATCTTTTTCATATTTGGCATGTATGTGTGGTATCCCACCCTTAACACGAGTGCATTGAAATATTACCCATTAGGTCTAGCGCCCCCTAGTGAGAACAGGAAATGCCTTTTTTTACGAGAGAGGTTCCTCCTCCAAGGGAAAAAAATCTGTTGACCTCAAACCTGCATCAGGGGAGCCTTAAGACCTGTGTTCAGGTGCCTTATGAAAAATATTGAGGTTTCGTTGAGGCGGAGGGGTCCAAACAGGAAAGTGAAAATGAACGTCAACAATTTGTCACGCAAAAAACTTTGAACAGTCATAACTCGGCAGATATACAACATATCTGCGCCAAACTTCCCGTGTTTGTTGAGAGTCATACCCTGAAGGTTCTTGTAGGGGTCATTTGCATCAACTCTACAGTGCCAACTAGTGGCGACAGAAAGAAGTTTTAAAAAAGGCCTTTCCTATTGGGTTTTTTCAACATAGAGCGAGGAAATTTGGGGAGTAGATACCTTATGCAAAACTGCTCCAAAAAGTCTCTTGCACCCATATTCCAAATCCAACAGGAAATCGGGTATTTTGGATCGAATGTGAAATTTTCATGGGTTCACAGTAGGAGTTTACATTTGGAGGCTTGAATATGCACAAAAACTCGTAAAAATTTGCACATACATGCGGCTTTAGATAACGTTCGATAATCTTGCAATGTTACGAAAAAATGTAGCAAAATGCCTCAGTGGCGCCCCCTTGAATTTTTCAAAAATGCGTTTCCTATTAGGTTTTTTTAACAGAGAGTGATGACATTTGGGGAGTCGATACCTTGTGCAAAACTGCTCCAAAAAGTTTCTTGCACCCGTATTCCAAATCCAACAGGAAATCGGGTATTTTGGATCGAATGTGAAATTTTTATCGGTTCACAGTAGGAGTTTACATTTGGAGGCTTGAACATGCACGAAAACTCACAAAAATTTGGACATACATGTGGCTTTGCATAACGTTCAATAATCTTGCAACGTTACGAAAACATGTAACAAAATGGCTCAGTGGCGCCCCCTTGAAATTTTCAAAAAGGCCTCTCCATTTAGGTTTTTTCAACGTAGAGGGATGAAATTCGGAGAGTCGATACCTTGTACAAAACTACTCCAAAAAGTCTCTTGCATGCATATTCCAAACCCAACAGGAAATCGGGTATTTTGGATTGAATGTGAATTTTTTATCGATTTACAGTGTGCACATTTTACACCTTGGCACCTAGGGAATTAGTTTGATCATTCTCAAAATTGGCGAGACTGTTCATGAGGCATATGAAATCTTAAGTTATCAAAATGGTGTGTTTTCATTCACGGGCCTGACCTGGGCGGGGTGCCAAAGTCGGCCATTTTTTCGGCAAAATGACAAATTCAGTAAATGACTAATAGTTCCTTCACACAACGTTCAATCTTTTTCATATCTGGCATGTATGTGCGACATCCCACCCTTAACACGAGTGCATTGAAATATTACCCATTAGGCCTAGCGCCCCCTAGTGAGAACAGGAAATGCCTTTTTTTTACGAGACAGGTTCCTCCTCCAAGGAAAAAAAATCTGTTGACCTCAAACCTGCATAAGGGAAGGCTTAAGACCTGTCTTCAGGTGTCTGATGAAAAATATTGAAGTTTCGTTGAAGCGGAGGGGTCCAAACAGGAAAGTGAAAATGACTGTCAACAATTTTTCTCTCCAAAAACTTTGAACAGTCATAACACGGCAGATATACAACATATCTGCGCCAAACTTCCCGTGCTTGTTGAGAGTCATACCCTGAAGGGCCTTGTAGAGATCATTTGCATCAACCCTACAGCGCCAACTAGTGGCAATAGAAAGTCACTCGTTTTTCCAATACATGTCCAGTTCTTTTCAGGTTGGTCATTGTAATTTGAAGACCTATTGTAATACTTATTTACGGCCCATGTCCACGTGTCTCTGTCTGTTGCCATGACGACCCTTTATTCGCCATTTAAAGGAAATATTTTTTTTCAAAGACTCAGGCAGCTTATATAGCCACAATATTTGGCACACTTCGTCGAATTGGCCCAGTTAGAAGATTAATTTTGGTTTTGAATAAGGGCTTGACTGCACAGCTCAGTAGTGGCTCCTTTTTTGTAGTACTCTCTCCAATAGGGGTTTTTATCTCTTGGGTGTGGGAATGTAAATAGGCGACTTTCGAGCATGTTATGTTCTAATGAGATGATTAGAGAGGAGCATCTGCCACCACCCTGACCTGCACACAGTCCGAGTTGCGTGACGTCCGAGTTGCGCTAGATTGCGAGGGCCCGTTCAGTCCTGCTTGCAGGCCTAGTTGTAATTGTACCTGCAGTATTTATATCGGATTTAGCATAGTTTTTTGGGCTGTGGAACGAACAACCGTAATTTTCTCACTATAAGGCTCACCTGACTAGAAGCCGCCATACCCCAAATTTGGCACGAAATCATCATTTGTTCATAGATAAGCCGCACTGGACTATAAGCCACAGCTATACTCGCTGTATTATGGGATATTTCCACCAAAAGATATTAACCGGTAACACTTTTAAGACCAGATGAACCACCAAAAAGCTTTGAACCATTTGGTTGCAAAGCTTCATTGCTTCAAAAGGCTTCATTTAGCCATTATTGCTCCCTTGGGGGAGACAGTCAACCTCTGCTGCCACTTCCACTCAACACTGTTGTTGTCCAACATGCTTCCTAGCATGCATTGAAGCACTGCAGATGTAAATAAAAATCAAAATTCATGTTCTGTGCTAATCATTTCTTCAGTTACTGTTCCAGTTGTTTCATTAATTGCTAGTAGTTGTGGTATTTGGAAAAACTATTTGACAGCGGCGCCATAAGACTGTCATTAGACAATCCTACTTATAAAATGACACTGTCATGAGCATAATGAATGCTTGTGTTCATTCAAGTTACCGTATTGGCCCGAATATAAGACTGTGTTTTTTTGCATTGAAATAAGACTGAAAAAGAGGGGGTCGTCTTATATTCGCGGTCTAGACATTATACCCATTCACGACGCTAGATGGCGCCAGATATCATTGAAGCGATGTTCTGTCATGACAGATCTCAGCTACTCTCAAGTTTAACCAGTTTGCATTATTTCATTGCAATGTTTTTCCTTATGCAGATTTGTTTCAAGACTACAGTTACGGTTAGACTTCACTTTGATGGTTAATGCAGTTATTGCAGTTTTGATGTTTTATCATAATAGATTGGTTTATTTACATTTCAAAATCCAGAAGCCATTTACGAATATGATTGCACTTTAGTTTACATATTTAAATGTTCAGATATTAAGATTTGAATGAGGCAAAATAACATGCTTTTTCTCTCAAATATATTGTTATAATCATTTGTTTCAGATGTACTGTAATTATTTTCTGTATAAAAATTAATTTGGTGCTCAAAAAGTCTTTTTTCCAAACTTGAGTCTTGAAAAAGAGGGGGTCGTCTTATAATCGTGGCCGTCTTATATTCGGCCCAATACGGTAATTTCGTGTTAAGCAGCAAATTATCTCACTTTTGAATGGATGTAAAAGATCCAAGCTGGACATAAATGGCGTAAAGTGACATAATTTGCCGGAAGATACTTAATGACATCTGTCATAAGCATTCAGTAATGCCCATGATAGTGTCACGTCATAATTATGACGGTCTTATGAAAGTCTTATGATGCTGCTATCAAATAAAGTGTTACCTATTAACACAAATAAATCAACAAATAAGCCACACTGACTATAAGCCGCAGGGTTGAAAATGAAGGAAAAAAGTAGCGGCCTATGGTCTGAAAATTCCGCATTTCGACTTTAAACCCATGTCCTGGAACTAATTACATTCATATGTGGAGGTACCACTGTATTTAACACATTCACTGCCAATGAGAGTGATCAACGTCAAATTCATTTTAACTGGGATGGCATGAATTGGCTTAGTGCTGCAACGATTAATCAATTAACTTAAGTAATTCGATTAGAAAAAAGCTTCGAACCAAATTTTGCTGCTTTAAAGATTCGTTTAATTAGCATGGTAGTGAAATGGGTTGTTTCGAAAGTGTGTGTATTTAGTTTTATTGATTTGGGTAGATACTGTCCTCTAGTGGCAACAGTGAATATGCCATGACTTGTGTAACATGGCTGAATCGAACTGGTACTCTGTTAAGGCCAATATGAGGTTGTAAGTTTTTCTTTGAACCAATATGTTTGTTTATGCATTCATAATTTAGTTAATAAGTATATTTAGAATTTGTTTGTAGGGAATATGTGTTTAAACGATGTGTTGAGAACTTTGCAAATAAACGTTACCCTTTTATAGCATTTAAGCTAGCGGACTTTTTCCAATACAAGTTAGCCAGCTGTTCTTTTGTTGTACTTCGAGCCTCATTTATTTTTGATACCATTTGAGGCTAAGCTCTGGTATTTTAATTTAGTTTTAAATTTATTTATTACTCTTGTGAAATGAAAGTGCAATTCTACATAATCTGAAGAAACACTTAGGAATTTTATTTTGTATTTGCGTTTAATGCTCTTAGAAAGTGAAATCTTAGCAAGCCAAAATAAATATTATTGCAAGTATTAAACCTCTTTTCTTTTGTTTACATCTCTTTAAATTTACTCTGCAAGGCATTAAATGTTTGTAATCACATTACGCGATTATTCGAACTATTATTGATTAATCGATGACTTAAATAATCGATAGTTGCAGCCCTATATTGGATGATCACGTTTCTGTGCCATTGACGGAGCTAGACATCCAATCCACTTAAATTGGGAGGGGTGACAGATCATTTGCTGCAAGTCTCTCCCAGTCATAATGGATTGGACGTCTGGTGTCCTCAGTGGCAGCCAATGAGTTTAACGAGTGCCGTGTGAAGGGTTAAATTTCCCACTAAGTATAAAAAGGAGGAATTGTTCAATATATGGTAATAAATTCACAGACATTTGGTTAAATATAGTTCCATATCCCTATTTAATGACAGTGAGCATTATAATCCTTATAAAAGATACTTTTATCAACAAACACTGATTAAAAATTGAAATAAAATACACAATATTTAATACAAACCCTCAGAAATAAGTAATGCCACTGAATGAAAGAAACCTAAATGTGTTTTTTTTGTTGTTGTTTTTTTGTTTTTCTTTAACCTCACGTGACTATAAAGCGTCGGAGTCAACATGTTTGTGCCGCTCACATGTTAAATAATGTTCCGGTCGAGATAAGTGGTAATAACACGACTTGGCAAGTTGAAGCAGAAAATTGTTTAACTTTTTATTTAGCTTTTGGTGATTATTTGACGGACAATAAATCAGGACGATCGGTGTGTCTTCTCAAATCTTCTCCGCCCTGCAACAAGCAATCCATGCCAGCTTCCTTAGAAACTGGGTGTGACACCCAAAAAAAGGTCAAGATACAACTTGCCGGTCTAAAGACTGCATTTAACAAAGCAAATAGAAAAGCGTTGCAACGTGGAACACGGCGAAGGAGGAAGAGAAGCAAATCGCCGGAGGTGTCCCGCGCCTGCAGACCTGCCTTTTGTTCCGCCGCTGTCACAACCTTAGAGGTGCGCCGCGGATTAGCTTTAGCATTAGCAACTCGTCTCGCCTTAGCCGCTTGGTTTTTGTTCTTGTGTTGTTGTTTTTTTTAATAGAAAAAAAATAATTAAATATGGGAAGCGGGGGATAGTGTTACAGCAGACAGCACTGTCCTTCCTCTCCATTTCTAGTATCCAAGATGAACAATGACCACGCAACATAAACAAGCGGAACACTTCTAAAGTGGTGTTACAAGTGTTAGGAAGACTTACCCAGAGCTCTGTTCCCCAACTCATCGCGGATTGACCCTTGTGAGTTGGCCGGGATTGGACGTTGTTTTCCCCACTGCGGTTCTCCATAAACTGCTAACCAAAACCAAGCAGGAGTACAAAGTGTCTGCACGCACGCGCAAGCGCGCACACTCCTCCTCCTGCTCTCCGCCCTACTCAACTGGGGGCCCTCGCCCTCCTCGACTCGGATGGCTCAAAAACACTGGTGGTCGTCTACATCCCTGAGGTGGATGACGAGAATTACCATCCTAATCCCACCCAGGCGTCAAAACATGGCGTTATCAATTACAAGTGTTACAGCATTAGTCGTACACAATTTATTTACTATTAATAGAGAAAGTGATATTTTTTTTAGTAATTTAGTGGGGGGAAACCAAGGCCGTAGGTTTGGTCTCAACATTGGTAAGGACGCAATAACAGCATAACCTGCACGTACACTTTTTCCCACGTAAAAATGAAAAAAAGTGACAATAAAATTATTTTTATGGGAGAAAGTCGTTTTTCAAAATGCTCGCTTCATATAAAGGAAATTTACAGTGGTTATGTTTTGTTTTTTGGGGGGGGGTTTAAAAATGTGCATCGGCTGCAAATAAAAACATTTTTAATGATAACTGATAAGAGATAGAAAATACATACATTTTAATTGGGAATAAATGCAAAAAATGCACAGTTGGATTAACGTTAACAGTAGAAAAGTACAGGAAGACACGTCACTAAACAGCTTTCTACTCGAGTTTTACAGTTTAGCAAGTTCACACAGTTTAATGGTATGCTAACTCTGATGCAGGTCGGACTTTCAGTTGCAAAATTAGTGGTGTGTTCCCCACCTTCACAACATTGAAGTCTTTTTACAATATGTAAAGTGGCTGCTGCCGGCCGAAAAAAACTTCTAATATCCCTCCTCTTCAAAGGGGGCGGAGGAGGCGGCATGTCGACATGTATTTCTGCTGGGATTGTGTGAATGTGGGGGTTCTAGTCATCAGCCAATCAAACGTGCGTTTGAAGGGGGGGGGGGAAATGGACCAGCACATTCAGCAAGTGAAAGGGGGTAAATGTAAGTCTGAACATAATGTAGGGTCAATTCTATCCTTACAATTTATGGGAAGACAATCTAAATTACCTATATAACTGAACTCGTTATATGATGCAAATAAGGTTGCTTAAAAGTTGGTGGGGACAATTTGTGCATCTCTAAAAGTTGGTGGTGGTATGTCCCTACCGTCCCTGTGCAAACATACGCCCTTGGGGGGAACCCAAGGGCCGGTATGGACATAACACCACCAACTTTTAGGGATGCTCAAATTGTCCCCACCAACTTTTAAGCAACCTTATTTGAATGATATAATGATTATAATTGATGATAATTATTAATGATAATAATTTATCATGTCTTCCCATATGTTGTAAGAATGGAATTGACCCTTCCATTAGGTGAACTGCTGTATTTTCATTATGTTCAGACATACATTAACCCCTTTTCACTTGCTGAATGTGCCGGTCCATTTTTCCCCGTCATACGTATGTTTGATTGGCTGATGACTAGAACAAACATACTCTCACTCACACAACCCTGATGGAAATATATGTCAACATGCCGCCTCCTCCACCCCCTTCAAAGACGAGGGATATCAGAATTTTTGGGCCAGCCGCAGCAGCAGCCACTGTAAGTAGACATCAATGTTGTGGAGGTGGGGAACACGAAACCAATTTTGCTACTGCAAGTCCGACATGCATCACAGTTAGCATAACATTGAACTGTGTGAACTTGCTAACCTGCAAATCTTGAGTAGGAAGCATCTTAGAGATAACTGTACTCCTGTGCTGTATGTGTTTTCTACCTTTAACATTACTTTAACATTGCATTTATTCATTAATTAAAATATATTTATCTATTTTCTCCGTCATTCATTTAAAAAGAATTTTATTTGCTGCCAATGCAGACATTTCTTTAACCCCCTTCCCCAAAAAACATAACACTCACAAAAACACAACCACTGTAAATTTCCTTTATATAGGGAAAGGGGGATTTCCCCCATTTTCTCCCTTGAAAATAACAATTTTAACTTTTTTCATTTTTATGTAGGCAACACATCAGCATATTTGTGAGAAATGTGGACCTGACTCCCGTTCACCCAATCTGTTTGGTCATATTATTGTCCTTGCCCCAGCAAAAAGTCTAAATATAGGTTATGCTGTTATAGCGTCCCTACCACTCTTGAGACCAAACCTACGCACTTGGTGGAAACAAAATCTTAACCTCATAAAGACCTGGCATCCACATAAATGAACAATTTTGGTTCATTTAGACCGGGGGTCAGCAACCCGCGGCTCTAGAGTTGCATGTGGCTCTTAAGTGCTGCCCTAGTGGCTCCCTGGAGCTTTTTCAAAAATTTTTGAAAATGGAAAAAGATGGTGGAAGAAAATATATATATATTTTTAATATGGTTTCTGTAAGAGGACAAATGCGATTCTAATTCATTCATATTGCAATAAAGTTAAACTTGAGGCAGCATCGTACGACCGAGTTGTAACGTGGTGCGTCATTCTCTGTACATTGCAAATTTAGAACGTCTTAATCAGATTATTTGTCTTAAATGTAGACAAATAGTTTTCTCCATCTTGTCTTCTCCATCTTTGAGTGTTAATGACTAATTAACTGACTAATGTGTCAGATTATTCCACTTACTTTAAGTAAATATTGCTATTTGTTCTTATTAAGCCCATTAAGTCATTTTTCACCTAAGAAAATGTTGCTTTCAAATAATGTTTTGAACAATATCTATTCTTGAATTAAGAAAATTTCTGAAAAAACAAACTTTTAAAAAAGATTGAATACACTAATTTATTGCTTAAAATACGTTTGCTAATCTTATTCTCAGCAAGTTATTTTGCTTATTTCAAGAAATCTAAGTGACAACATTTTACTTGAACCAGTGGAAGATAATTTCACATATTTCTAATAGATTTACACCAAAAACAAGGAAATTTAACTAGTTTGAAAGAGGGGGTGTTTTTGCAGTGTATATGATGCACTGCAAGGAAAATAAACTTCAAATCATGTATTATGTATTTCGTGCCAACTTGGTCATTATGATAGTAGGCTACATAGTAGGATAGTAGGATACAGCATGTGTTGACTTCATTAGAAACTAGAAAGCTTTTAATTTTTTTTGCTGCTCCAGACATGCTTTTTTTTTTTTTTTTTTTTTTTTTGTCAAATATAGCTCTTTCAACATTTTAGATTGCCGACCTCTGATTTAGACCATAATATTATATTAGCATTTGGTCAGAGGTGGGTAGAGTAGCCAAAAATTTCACTCAAGTAAGAGTAGCATTACTTCAAAGCAGTATTACTCGAGCAAAAGTAGCCACCCAAAAAATGGACTCAAGTACAAATAAAAAAGTATTTAGTGAAAAGAATCCTCAAGTGATGAGTAACATTGTGAGTAATTGCTTACAATGTTAGATATTTTTGTTTCAAACAATGGTATTTTATTCTCAGTACAAAGTTATCAGTATAAACTTTTATTAATACAGTGATGCCTTGTTTTTCGCGGTTAATAGGGACCAGAACCTGCCACGATAAGTGAAAAACAGCAAAGTAGCGCCCCCCCCCCCCATTCTTTCACTGTTTTCATCAAAGTATAAGTTTTAAAAAATATGTTGATACATATATATATATATATATTAGGGCTGTCAAAATTATCGCGTTAACAGGCGTTAATGAATTTTTTAAATTAATCACGTCAAAATATTTGACGCAATTAACGCATGCACTGAATAAGCCACTCTCGCATTGCCTCAAACAGATTTCAATGAGGCCTTTTATGGACATTAAGAGTGAAGAGAATGCCACCGGCCGCTTGGGGGCAGCGCAGCGCCATTCCATACTAATGTTATTCCTTCTAATAGTGGGAGAATTAGTAGTTGTGAGACGTTTATGCTGTTGCTTTGTGCTCCACTCATATTTCGGTAAGTTTGCTTTCTTTTAGTGGTAATTATGTGTCTCTTGTTGTATTTTGGGTAAGATATGCTCAGAGATATATCTGTTATAAAGGCGAGTGGACACAGGTGTTCTTTGGGCTGTGCCGTTTATTGGCATACGCTTCTGCAACTCCTTCACAACAAACAGAAGTATCATTTAGTGAAAGCATAACAAAAATAATAATGCGATCTCTCAAAAAAAAAATAATGTTCACAAAAAGAAAAGCACTTCAGTCTGTAGTAATGAGGCCCTATTCTCACACAGCTAAACAACAATGCAAAGTGAACTGGCATTACTCAGAGCTTCGTCACTCAGTTCTTATTATTGTTATTTTTATTCTTCTTATTATTATATTAACTCTATTTTTGATTGAAAATTGTACAAATTTTATTAAAACGAAAATATGAAGAGGGGTTTTAATATAAAATTACTATAACTTGTAACTATAACATTTATCTTTTATGAACTACAAGTCTTACTATCCATGGATCACTTAAACAGAAAGAATGTTAATAATGCCATTTGTGGATTTATTGTTATAATAAACAAATACAGCACTTATGTACAGTATGTTGTATGTGTATATCCGTCTTGTGTGTGTCATCTTTCCATTCCAACAATAATTTACAGAAAAATATGGCATACTTTAGAGATGGTTTGAATTGCGATTAATTACGATTAATTACGATTAATTAATTTTTAAGCTGTAATTAACTCGATTAAAAATTTTAATCGTTTGACACCCCTAATATATATATATATATACATCAGGGGTTGCGTTAACCGGAAATTTTCCGTCGTTGACCGTTTTTTTAAAACGGTGACGGAAAAAACTGAAGTCCGTCAGTCATTTTGACAGGTTGCAATTCACACCCCAGACCACAGGGTGGCACATTAATTAGCTATTGTCTCTCTTAATGCATGACGTTGTTGGCTATTCTGTCAGAATATTGTAGCGTAACCGGGGTCTGGCGGCGGCACCGTGATTGACACATCAACGCGAGGTTCTTATTGGTGCACCCGGTGTGCCAGCGCGTGATCCTTATGTCTTCCTTCCCCTTCCGTTTCCGCCTGTTTACCATTGAAGTCAATGGCGGTGGAATCGAAGTTGGAAGGTCTTTATACAAGATCCCGGGAATGTTATTTTGATGTAGGCGGGTGGAGAACCAAGCCAAGGCCTCCATGCTTCGTACCATGTCGATTTCCAAACCATGGGTGCTCGTACTCGTCATAAGGAGATGGACAAAACTGACAGCTCCTGCAGTCATGCCCCCGCTGTTATGGAAGGTAATGTGCTCTAAAAATACGAAACCTAAAATCTGGCGCATGAAACGACTTGTTGCCTTTGCTATTGATATTACGATGATGATTGTAATTACGAAGTTTAATCATTTTTACAACAACTAGCTTCTGCTACTGCTGCTAGCCGCCTGTTGCTAATCGTGTTTGAATGCACCGCATATATCCAAGTGTTACAAGTTTTTATTCGTTTGTTTACAGCTGGGAAATGCTGTTATAAAAGAAAAGACAACTTGACTTGTACGTTGATGGACATATATCGAACATATATAGTTTGCGCTCCACAATGATGATGACAGCTCGACTCCCGGGAGAGGCCGAGAGAGGCAGGAATTGTGACAGACGGTGGTTCGCCGAGATCGCCGTGATCCAACTACGAACTTCTGAACGGTAGCATTTTTAAATATATGCTATTGGAGCTGGAATTAGAGGAGAGCGAGATGGACTGCTGTAATTCGACAAGAAATCGGGGCACCAAACGATCACCACAGACTATGTAGTAGTCATTTTATATCTGGTAAGATGCATTTAATATATATTTAGAAGATTTTGGGCTGACAACCACAATTAAGATCATTGTGTGACGTTGGTGATTGGGGTCTATATGGTTGCCTCTTTTTCTTTGGGAGTGGAGTTGTTTTGTTGGTGTTGTTGGCGGTAAGCAGAGTAAAAAGAGGGAGAAAAATACAACTTCAGTGTCTAATTTTTCGCCGCCAAGCAAGCGTTACAAAATTAAAAATGAATGAAAACTAAATAGTATTGAATATGTCATCATTATCATTTAAAAAATTTCAGTGACTGGTAAAAATAGATTATGACCGGATTTTTATGACCCTGTCAGTCAAAATGACAGACAACGAAAATGTCTAGCGCAACCTCTGATATATATATATATATATATATATATATATATATATATATATATATATATATATATATATATATATATATATATATACTGTATTTTAAGCCAAAAGAACTGTTGTGTTTGACAGAACAATATGTCTATATGCTGCCATAACAGATTCATGGCGCATTAAGCCCCCGAATTATTTTTAATTTGTCCGTTTTTGCCTGGAAAACCCCGTTTACAGACGTCGCGCAACCGCTTTTGTTTCAACCCAGCCATGAAAAGAAGGTAAGTTATCATATTCATTATTCAAAATGTCTGTCATTTTTAGCTTAGAATCATTCATCAATGTCTAATATTTCGTTTATTAAAAAAAAGACTTTAAAAAAATATTCACTCGCGTATTTTAAACTTTTAAGCAAACTACGTCACTATGAAAAAAAAAGGTGTCTGTAAGTCACTGATCTCTACCTCAAAACTATCGCTTAATTGTATTTTTTTTTTGTTACTGTCATATTTTCTCCGATACGTTAGATGATAAATAATAGATCCAAACAAAGAAAATTTGAAAAAAAAAACTTTAAAAGGGTAAATATATAAAAAGAAAATCTCAAACACTTCTTGATGTCTGCGATTTTTGCATCGCGACCCTTGTTAGATTACCATGTTTCACCCATAAAATCCCCAAAACATCCGGTTGTGGCCATTCAGATCTGTGTCTTGACACTCGGTGATACGTGCTAAATGGATTTTTTTGGATCGAAGCAAGGTGTGTACGCGATAATATCTCGTTAAAATCATGACGTCTTTAATTATGCTCTCTCATGCACTCACCTCCAGTTAGGGTTTCGCTGTTTACATTTTTTTTAATGCCCTCCTGTTCAAAATGTTTCTTCCCCCAGAAAATTGAGATTTTAAGCTTTCCAATGTTGTATCACACGTGCATATCGGACAGTTTTGAAATTTGGCCAAATTGGGGGTCTCAGAGCAGAACTCCAAGTCACATACATTTTAAAAAAATCATTATACTTTGGGGAAACAAGTGAATAAACAAGGCTTGTTGTATGTATCTTTTTACAATGCTAAATCTGAATAAACATATAACACACACACACACAAAAAACTTTTTGGGAGGTGGCGCTACTTTGCGGTTTTTCACTTATTGTGGAAGGTTCTGGTCCTCATCAACCGCAAAAAATGAGGGATCACTGTTGTTCCTTCATAGTTCCTATTATGAAATTAAAACAACCGTATCTCAAATTTTCTGTGGTCAGTCAGTGCCAAATAAAAACTGGGAGAGAGGTTAGAATACCCGCTTTTGAGTCATGTTGAGGGCAGCGCTCTATGGCAAATACTTAATTATTTTATTTACGGTGCTTTAAAGACGCCACGTGATTGAACAGACCGTGTGATCATAGAACGGCAAGCTTGAGGCTGATTGGTATAACGGAGTCATGTTTGCCACATCTCATTGGTATAACGGATAGAGCTACGGTTGGCATCACTGGCAAAAAAATAAAAGAGGAAAATGTAATATGTAGAGTAAAGAGGAAAAACGTGACGACAAGTGTAGCCAAAAGTAGCATAGTAAGAGTAGTGTTTCTTCTTCACAAATCTACTGAAGTAAAAGTAAAAGGCATGGCTTAGTAAAACTACTCTTAAAAGTACATTTTTCCCCTAAAAATCTACTCAAGTAAATGCAAGTGACTATAATATTTTAATCATTATTATATTTTTCAAATTTTATTTTTATAGTTTTTAATCAAGTGTAAATAAATAAAATGTCAGAAAAAACAAAGTCAATATAATTACAATTAATACAAACAGAAATATACCCCTGTTAGGGCCCCCAATAACAAACTGTTGTTGTTTTCACTGCTCAATGCTCATGTTTCAATGTAATTGATGGCGCTCGACGTCTAATCCATTTTGACTTTCCCAGTTAAAATGGATTGGACGCCTAACCCCGTCAATGGCAGCCAATGAGTGCCCTTTAAAGGGTTCATTTCTCCAACCCGGTCCTCAAAGGCCCGCTGCAGGTCGTGGTTTTTGTTCCTGTCGATCCACCACAGATAGTTGAACCAATGAAGTTTCTGCTAAAACAAGCAGCACCTGACTGCAATCAACTGATTGCACTTGTTAAACAATGGAATGAAATCCTGCACCCACAGCGGGCCTGAAGACCTCAGTGACAGAATTACATGGTTTATACCAGGTGAACAATTCGTTTTTATTTATTTTTGCTTCATCAATTACTCTGTGACAGGAATTCTCAATATACAACAATGTTTTTTTCCAATTTGAGGAAAATAAAATGTTAAAAACACATCACGATTCCTCGAAAAGCATTGATATTGATTTATGGATAACTGGCGTCCTCTTGTGGCTGAACTCTCCCTATCCGTCTGATTTTGTTGTACAATACTTCAGTAAATTAACTCATTCACTTCCATTGAAAGCGATTGACCAGAAGTCCATTTGAACTGTTTGACGGCGATAGAAGACCAATTCTCTCATTCATTTGGACTCGGAGGGCTTTGCAGCAATCATTCGATCGCTGTCTGCCAAGCCGCCCCCAAAATAGGAGGTTTGTTTTTGTTGTTTTAACTTGAGTGTTATAAGTGAAATATGCCAAAGTTACCGAGTGGCCGATGTAAAGATAGTTAGAGTTGCTCAGGTTCGTTATTACCGTCAATGGCAGCCAATGATTAAAAACAAAATATAGGGGAGGGGACACTTGGGGAGCACATTTCCCCGACTGTATCAGGACTGGTGTTTCTAACTTTCTACACTGAACGAGGGAGACTAGTGAGTCATTGCTGATTTATTCGAGCCCCCTAGGTGGCAGCTGTACATTTTCACATAACTGCGAACGCCCAGATAATAACATAAGGAAGAATACGGAACATATTAGGATAGATATCATACATGCAAGACTAGATATGAAATACATGTTATAAGCCAATCGGGACGTGCGTCGCCATTTGTCGGCCGTTTTGCGTCGGAGCCATAGTATAATATTGTCCCAGACAATTTGATCTTTCATAAACCTTAGAAACGCGGTAGATGTCATGCATATTTAAAAACGAATTAACTTTTTTTTTCTTCTTCAAAATCCCATATGAATCATAGCCAGTGTATTAAGAAGTGTTATAAAGCAAAGTATTTTATCAGAGAAAATCACATTATGTCCCCTGCAGTAGAGCCCGCCAGTTAAATTCTCCGACGCAAGATGGCCGTCCGTTACTATGCCGCTTTTAATATCTAGCCTTATATATTCGATATCTATGCCTGTAAGTTTTTACTCTTGATTTTCTCTCTACAAACCAGTTTTAGCTGCAGTGCTATTGACAGTTCACACTTAATAGACATGTACCGCTCCATTGCAAGGTAAATAATGTCGTATTATCATCAACATCAACATCTTTCATTGTCATCGTCCACTCATGACCTTTGGCTTACATTTGTAGGAGTAAGCAACTTGTATTAAGTACTGTATGTTTTGTTTACGCTTCCAAAATGTTTGTTAGTATATGTTAACATGAAATAATAAACATTCATGTTTATAGTTGCGGTTATTATGTGCATACTTTAAATGCCTGGCAGGAATATTGGCTATTATTT
Source organism: Corythoichthys intestinalis (assembly GCF_030265065.1). NCBI lineage: Eukaryota > Metazoa > Chordata > Actinopteri > Syngnathiformes > Syngnathidae > Corythoichthys > Corythoichthys intestinalis. Next base: position 9,718,953 of record NC_080401.1, on the reverse strand, counting down.
AAGATAAAATGCGATTTAGAACTGAACGTGGAAAAAAATGTTTTTTGTTTCGTGAAGTGATGCCAGTTTAATCAAATCCCAGTTAGAAGGAATTTTGCGTTTCTCCGAATGCCCTTTTTTCAAAAAATTTACCCTGGTGGTCACATTCACAAGTATGATAATAAATTCTTTCAAACCGTAATTACAAGGATTTACTGTAAATTTTGTTGTAAGGCTATAGTCTAAATGTTTTATTTGCATCCGCTGTTATGCACAGGTGCTGTCTTCCTGACTGAGTTACAGAAATGCTCAAAACTAGAAATCTTGAGGTTCTAAAGTAAATAATCAAATTTGCGAAGAATAATGCAGCCACTGCAAATTTTTCAACAATACATTTTTCTTCATTTTCTGTAAAGCAATATAAAAATGGATACATGTCAATTCATGTTTTGATTTAGAAAGCCATGTGTAGTGCTGCCAATGCACGAAAATAAAAACTACAGGACTACTACTATTGGTTTTTGGGCCAAGGCAGTATAAATGTTTATACCATGTTGACTTGTTCTTTCTTTTTATTTTTTATTAATGTTGTGAATGAGAAGATGTCATTGTTCAATCTGGTCTCATATACTACTAAATGAATGGGTGCGATCGGTACAGTGAATTAACTGAATTTCTTCAGCGGAACCTAAAACGTTATAGACAAGTTTCCTGAGCGAAACATGGGCAGTGCCATCCTTGACATTTCGTCAGTTTAGACAGAACATTATGTTCAGTTGAAGTAAGCCGTGTGTAGAAAAAGTTAAAATTGCAAAATCAAACCAGAAGAACCCACGGAACCTCTAAAAATGGATTCAGCACGACGTAGATGAAGCCCCGGAACTTTCTGTGTTGTGCGTTTGTTCTTATCACTTCATTGATCATTGGTGGACAAAATTCTAACAATCTTTGTAGCCTGTGTTAATATGCAGTGTGGATTGATACGCCGACCATTTGAGTGAGCGAAATGAGGCGAAATTACAAATAATATTACAGTTACCAAATGCAGAAGGGCTGACACAGATTCTGTTGTTACAAGGAAATACTAGAAGGTACTGTTCATCTGGTTAGATTATAGTTGTGATAGTATGAGCTCATCACACATGTACATATAAAGACAAATGGTATGTCATTCCTTTTCATTGCAGATATTGATTGCAGTAAAACGTTTGGACATGATTCCATTCTTCTTTTATTTAAAACGATTAGTGCATTTGCACAACAGGTCAATAAATCACAATTTATAAAATTACAGTGGTACCTCTACATACGAAGTTAATCCGTTCCAGGACCTTGTTTGTAAGTCGAAATGGTCGTATGTCGAGCAGGATTTTCCCATAGGAATACATTATAATTCCATTAATTCGTTCCACAGCCCAAAAACCTTCACTAAATCCTTAAAAAATACTGCTGGTACTACTACAAATGGCAATTACACATAGCAAAACAAATAAATTATAAATCAAAATCGGAATAATAATAATAATAATTCCTGTATTAATGTAACGAATCGGGTTCTAATGTGGCGGACGTTTTTTGCTGACCCCGAACGCACCGCGGCGCTGACTGCCAGAGACAGACCGGTGAGCTTGAGTTTCACTTTCACTTTGAATGTTTTCATGAGAACAACGTCAATTGCAGCAGACAGAAGGTGTTTTTGTTTTGAATAAGTTGTGAAATAAATGATGAAAACGTGGCGAAGTTGGCGATTTCTCTGGAGATGTTACCACAATAAGAATTGTCAGCTTAACTTATAAAGACTGGCGAACAATGGTCGGAGGAGGACCGTGGAGATGTATTGTTGAGCCATTTCAAGGATGCCCACCCTACGCTCATATTTTTCTGTCATTTGCATCTTCATTTAGAAGGTAAGCGTCAACTTTTTCCTTGTTTCACCACCTGTACCAACCTTTTCTGAAACCAGTGTTGATTTGTCACACAAGAAAATCCACCGTGCATTCGTCTGCGGTGCTGCCATTGTCGTCGTATTTCGAGCATGTCGTCGGATGTAGAAACAAATGGCGAGTCAAATTTTACGTCGGATGTCGAAAAGTTCGTGTGTCGAAGCGATCGTATGTAGAGGTACCACTGTATTAGAAAAACATTAACGAAGGTGGAGCATACTGTATGTCCATACATGTACAGTAGGGCTGCAGCTATCGATTATTTTAGTAGTCGATTAATCGATGAACTAGTTAGTTTGAATTATCGAGTAATCGGAAAAGGAATATGAAAAATTAAAATACCTGAGCTGAGCCTCAAATGGTATTAAAAATAAATAAATGAGGATCTATGTACAAAAAAAAGAACAATTGGCTAACTTAAATGGCAAAAGTCCGGTAGCTTAAATGCTATAAAATGCTAATGTTTTTTTCCAATGCTCTCCACAAATGGTTCAGACTCATAATCCCACAAAAAATGGCTAAATATACATATAAACTAAATTACAAATGCATTAAAAACATTAGCCCAAAGAAAAACTTAGCTTACGTTGGTCTTAACAGGGAGCAGTTCGATTTAGCAATGTGAAATGAGGCAGACCAGAAGGTAATGTATTCACCCTAATCAATAAACTAAATGTAAACACTTCCAAAATAAAACATTACAACGCCACTTTAATCAAACGAATACTCGAGGCAACAAAATTTAATTCAAAATTTTTTTTCTAATCGAATACTCGAGTGAATCGATTAATCGTTGCAGCACTAATGTACATTAAGTGTTGTTGTGATGCACATCAAATTGTATTCCCTTGCCTAACAGCGTTTTCCACCTGTAAACAAACGAACAAAAACTTGTAACACTTGCATTTATGCATTTAGGGTAAAAAGCCCGTGTATGACTTGTCTTAGATGAGTGTTTGTTTTCCCTTTCTTTATTGTGGTATAACTAGATTTAACAAAGTTAATGATGTCACAGCTGTGACGCAAAACACAGAATTGAAGTCAAATTGAACATAATTGTGCCATCCTACACGTACTGGTTAGCAGCAGGTAGCATGTGTTGCAGCCACAGCAGAACAGTAGTTGTAGTAAATAATATTAAACACCATCATAATTACAATCATCATCGTAATAACAATATCAAAGACAACAAGTCGTTACATGCGCAATATTTTAGCTTTAGTATTTTTGGAGCACTGGACACATGGAAATGCAGGGATAGGAAGAACATCCTTCCATAACACAGCGTCAACATGGCTATATAAACACCCTGTCTTTGTGGTGGCACGGGCTTGGTTCCACATTTGCCTTCATGAACATGTTGTCCTCCCATGTCGTGATGATGGCAGATTGATGCGGTATTTCCAAATTGCCTTTTTTTTGAGGGATTTTGATGAGTGATGCCACTCCAGCTCCATTGTTGTTTTTGTCAGAGAAAGTGTCAAATGGAAGTCGCAAGCAAAAATGCAGCTGTAAAGTAAAAGTACCTCGGAAACTTATCAATTAATGAAATATGACGTCATGCTTTATGTTTGAAAGTAGCTTGAACTTTCTCTTGCCTTTACCTTCCAGTGTCATTGTACAAGGCAGGTAAAATAGATGGACTGTTTCAATTGTTACCGGGTATTTTAGAAAATTGGCCAATAGAAAATAGATAATTATAATGATTGATGATATGCTCTTTTGAAACAAATGCTCTACATGTGTTTCCCATATACTGTATCTACTTGTCTATATTGAAATTCATGCTCCATATATTGGGGTTTGTAGTCCGACAGTGTTTCATATTTTTAAAGAATTTCAATTATGCATGTAGGCCTGTCGCAATAACAAATTTTAGTAAGCGATATATTGTCTCATAAATTATTGCAATCTGCGATATTATTGCCTGTTTTTTTTAACCTATTCAACCACGAATATGGTGACGATACATCCTAATAAATCACCTATTGAAATACAATAAATTGTTGTTCTTAAATAAAACATAAACTATATTAGAATTTATAAATATTTAAAAAAAAAAAAAAAAAAAAACATACAATGCATAGTGAGTCATTTTAACGCTAGTTACTTTAGGTGCAGAATATGAAATACAGTAGGTGAGTAACCCACTGTCATTTTTGTTGTCTGCCAGTTAGAGCCCATTAAGTGTTAATTTGATCCAAAATGACTGTCATCTTGTCCTGCAAAGTGTGCATGCAACAAATTTGAAGCCAAATTATTAGCATTTATCACATCATATTGTCATTGCCAATCAGATTTTTCATAATGGGTGTCATTTTAAATTTTTTCTTGGTGTAGAATCTGAAGTATATGCGATTGCCTCCAGAAATCTGAATATGACATGCTTTTATTTTGAAATGTTCATCGGAAGTACTCTTGCTAAGCCACTAACCTTAAGCTTTACACTCAGTAAAAAGTAACAAAAACAAAATGCACTTCTCTTTCGTCATGCATGTTGTATCAGTAATAGATTTTCTTTTCCTTTTGTTTGCATCGCTTGCAAATTCTTTAATCCAGCGAGTTTTCATGTTTGATGTGTCACCTTTTAACCACAATTTTGCGTTGTGGAGAAGACAATGTTTTTAGGAGACAAAGGAGTTAGTACATTGTCTTTTTTCCATTAGCCTCAATGTAGCAATGCTAACGTTTCACAATGTTTAATATAGAAGTGTTTCCATATTTTGTATTTCTGAACTTTAATTCCGAGACGTGTTGATGGGCAATAAACATCTGTGAAAGCTACTGGAGTCTCATATGTAATCAACACGCACATGTGCAGAGTGCACGCAGCACACGCACGCACATATGACGGAAAACACTCAGGTCACTTGAAGTTCCGCTCTGAGACCCCCAATTTAGCCAGCTTTCAAAATTGTCCGATATGCATGTATGATACATTATTGGAAAGCTTAAAATCTCAATTTTCTGGGGGAGGAAAATTTTTGAACAGGAGGGTATTTAAAAAATAATAAAAAAAGTTTTTTTAAACAGCAAAATCCTATCTTGAGGTGAGAGCACGCGAGATCAGGATTACAGACGGCATGACTTTAACGACATTTTATCTCGTACTTACCTTGTTTCTACCCAAAAACTCCATGTAGCATGTATCACCGAGTGTCAAGACACAGCTGTGAATGGCCACTGCTGGATTTTTTGGGGGATTTTATGGGTGAAATGTGGTAATATAACAAGGGTTCGCGATGCAGAAATCGCAAACATCAAGGAGTGGTCCAGAATTTCTTTTTCATATATTTACCCTTTTAAACTTTTTTTTTTTTTTTTCCAATTTTACTTTGTTTGGATCGATTATTTATCATCTAACATATCAGAGAAAATGCAACAGTATATAGTTATTAGGTAGATATCCGTGACTTTTTTACAGACGCCATTTTTTTCATTGTGACATAATTTGTTTAAAAGTTTAAAATATGCGAGTGAATAATTTTTTATTCTTTTTTTTTTTTTAAACAAAATATTAGACATCGATTAATGATTCTAAGCTAAAAACGACATTTTGAATAATGAATATAATTAATTACCTTCATTTTATGGCTGCGTTGAAACAAAAGCGGTTGCGCGACGTCTGTAAACGGGGGTTTTCAGGGTAAAACAGATAGTTCGGGGGCGTCATGCGCCATGAATCTGCTATGGCAGCATATACAGTGGGGAGAACAAGTATTTGATACACTGCCGATTTTGCTGGTTTTCCCACTTGCAAGCCATGTAGAGGTATGCAATTTGTATCATAAGTTCTCTAAAGGGACGGAATCTAATACAAAAATCGAGAAAATCACATTGTATAATTTTTAAATAATAAATTTGTATTTAACTGCATGAAATAAGTATTTGATACATTACCAACTAGTAAATATTTCGGCTCTTAGTTCTTTTTTAAAAACCCCTCCTGTTCTCCACTCATTACCGGAAGTAACTGCACCTGTTTGAACTTGTTACCTGTATAAAAGACACCTGTTCACATGCTCAAACAAACAAACTCCAACCTCTCCACAATGGCCAAGACCAAAGAGCTGTGTAAGGACATCAAGGATAAAATAATAGACCTGCACAAGGCTGGGATGGGCTACAGGAAAATAAGCAAGCAGCTTGGTGAGAAGGTAACAACTGTTGGAGCGATTATTAGAAAATGGAAGAAGTTCAAGTTGAGGGTCAATCTGCCCCGTTCTGGGGCTCCATGCAAGATCTCACCTCGTGGGGCATCACTGATCATGAGGAAGGTGAGGGATCAGCCCAGAACTACACGGCAGGACTTGGTCAACGACCTGAAGAGAGCTGGAACCACAGTCTCGAAGAAAACCATCGGAAACACATTACGCCATCGTGGATTAAAATCCTACAGCGCACGCAAGGTCCCGCTGCTGAAGCCAGTGCATGTCCAGACACGTCTGAAGTTTGCCACTGACCATCTGGATGATCCAGAGGAGCAATGGGAGAAGGTCATGTGGTCGGATGAGACCAAAATTGAAGTTTTCGGTTTAAACTCAGCTCGTCGTGTTTGGAGGAAAAAGAAGGATGAGTACAACCCCAAGAACACCATCCCAACTGTGAAACGAGGAGGAAACAACATTTTTTGGGGCTGCTTCTTCTGCTTCTTTTGGGGTACAGGATGACTGCACCATATTGAGGGGAGGATGGATGGGGCTATGTATCGCCAGTCACCAGATCCGAACCCGATAGAAAATCTATGGAGGGAGCTGAAAGTCCGTGTTGCTCGGCAGCAGCCCCAAAACCTGAAGGCCCTGGAGAAGATCTGCATGGAGGAGTGGGCCAAAATCCCTGCTGCAGTCTGTGCAAACCTTGTCAAGGACTACAGGAAACGTTTAGTATCTGTAATAGCAAACAAAGGTTTCTGTACCAAATATTAAGTTCGATTTTTGTGATGTATCAAATACTTATTTCATGCAATTAAATGCAAATTTATTATTTAAAAGTTATACAATGTGATTTTCTGTTTTTTTGTATTAGATGTATTAGAAGAGAACTTATGATACAAATTACAGACCTCTACATGCTTTGCAAGTGGGAAAACCAGCAAAATCGGCAGTGTATCCAATACTTGTTCTCCCCACTGTAGACATATTGTTCTGTCAAACGCCAGATGTTTTGGCTTAAAATACAACAGTTTCTTTTAAAGAGGAGTGCAAGAGCAAAAACTGCTTTTTCAGTCTTGTCTGTGTGTTCATCCATATGCATGCACGCACGCACACGGCGATAAATCGCAGCCTCTCATTTTTATTTTCCGTGCGTCAATTTGACTTATTGCATATCGCGGCAGGCTTATATGCATTTATGTTTTGTTTTGCAGGTTGGCGCTGCAGCATCAGCGGTGTTTAGTTCGGCATATAAACTCTGCGGCTAGAAAGAGGAGATCTCTCCCTAGTGCTTTCCCGGTGTTAGACCTTCCCCTCCAAGCCATCCACCAGCATGTTTATGAAGCTAACCATCGCAACAGCAAAACCTGTCACAACAAGTAAGGGCTTATTTTCATTTCATATCAATTCCACATTATTATCCTATTTAATTCTTTCTTAGGTACATAGAGCTGAATAAGAAGGTGACTAAAGGAGGGGGTGACAATGCCATTGCCAGACACACTCAGAGGAACAGAAAGTTGTTGGTTCAGGATCGACTGCGCCTACTATTGGACGATGAAGACTTCATAGAGCTGTCACGCTTTGCGGGTTTGGGTCTACCATATGGAGATATTCCATCAGCCGGCTGCCTGACGGGTCAGAAACCACAATTAGAGGAGTATTTTTGGTACCAGCTCAAGAAAGTGTAATGGAACCAGACCAATCTGCAACCATTCTACAGACATTAACCACAGTTGCCCTATTTTGTGTATGTTTGAATGTACATGTACCTAGGTATCGGCAGAATTAATGGCCTGTGGTGTGTGTTCATTGCCAATGATGCCACAGTCAAGGGTGGCACAGCTTACCCAATCACAGTTAAGAAGCAGCTGCGAGCACAAGAGGTGGCAATTCAGAACCGCCTGCCTTGTGTCTATCTGGTTGACTCTGGAGGAGCGTTTCTGCCACTGCAGGTCAATATTCACACACTATCCTTTTGGTTAGTTTCGAAGTAAAACTTGTTTTCATGTCTTGGTTTCTTGTCATTCCGTATATCTTATTATCCATAGTCAGAGATCTTTCCTGACAAGAACCAGGGGGGGAGAACATTCTATAATGAAGCCATAATGTCTGCAATGAAAATTCCACAGGTGAGAATGTAAACTTTGTCAAGCTAGCAAGTTTCATGTTTTGAGATTATTATCTCCACGTTACCTCACTTCATCTTGCTATATTTTTAGTATCAGTAGACTTCATCACTCAGCCAGGCGATTTCAAATATCTTGCCTCATTTTGAAGAAAAAGCATAGCTTTTGTCCATTTCACAACTGAAGTAAACGAAACAAATGTATACAATATTGATTTTTTAAATTGTCTTTGAAGGGAGCCTCATGCTTAAAGGTGCTATATGGAGTTGGTCATCTTTTTACTTGCGACTGCCACCTCCGACCTAAAGATTATCTACAGCAGGGTTCACTAAATCCGGACCTCGGTGCCACTTTTCCTCTCGTGTTTTCCACGTCTCTCTCCCTTAACACACCTGAATCAAATGATTATGTCATCAGCAACCTCTCCAGAAGCCTCATAATGATCCTGATTATTTTGATTCAGGTGTGTTGGAGGAGGGAGACATGGAAAACACGACAGGGAAAAGTGGCACAGAGGTCTGGATTTAGTGAACCCTGATCTACAGCCTGTGTTAACCTCGTGCAGTGCACACATGCTTGTACAAGCACAAACATAAAAATAGTGAGTGTTTGGTCCATCAAATCGGCACCAGAAATATAAAAACTGCAAACGTGATTGTTTACTGTTAGTAGCAAGTCCTATGTGGGTTAGAATAGTGTTTTTGCCATGTGCAGGTATGATATTCTGACGGTATGATAACCTTAAGCCAAAACATCACGGTTTCACAGTATCATGGTATTGCAATCATGATTCTAAAATGTGTTACATTGAGATGTCTGTTTAAAAAAAAAAAAAAAAAAGTTTTTCCATTGAACTGGATTTTTATTTTTCTAAACATATTAGCAAATTGTAATATAAGTATAATTTATGTTAAAATGAATTTAAAAAAAAATAAAAATCTAAATAAAAATAAATGCAGTCCTTTAGGTGAGCCTAAACCCACAGCTCAACATTAGTACCATCAGAACAAAAATAATTGAATTATTTTCCATAAAAAGCACATTTGTAATACTTATAATAGTATCTTGTTTATATTATTTCGTAGCTGGTTGGAAACGTTCATGAAAGTGTTTACTAACCTTTAATTTTGTATAAATGCTAAATCATATTAGAGGTATTGCCTCCTCGGCAGCCACCCTCCAAAAAAATGTTCTACATGTCGGTTGGCCCTCCTCCTCTAAGCCGCGGTCGTCTGTAACTTTTCTGTAGCCGAAGTATTCCCGTACCAGCGATTTTGTTTTCTTCGATAGGGGGGAAAAAGCTCAGGAGTTTCTCCTCCTCCAGCCATCGTGTAGCACAGCTTACTCACTGACACTGAGCAACAACCGGGGGGGTTTGAGCCTTGCAGCTGCAAGCGAGGGATTTCTCCATGCATTTTTGGGACATAAAAAAATAGCTGATGTATTAGCGAAGGCATGACGGAACATTTTTGCGGTTTTCAAACCTTAACGTTTTCATACCACAGTATACCTTGAAACCAGTAATCGGCACATGTCTATTCCCAAGCGGAGACTAGGCTGCGGTGCTCATAGACAAGCACAGGCACGTGTTCGCCCAAAGGGAAGAAAAATGGGTGCTTGGGGCAGTCTTAGTTAAAATGTCAGTGACCTGTGTACTCATCAAGGCATTGATAGACCATGCATGGATTAGAAAAGTACTTTAAATTAACACTACAAATTCCATATAGTACCTTTAAAGAACCCCCAGGGCTCGAAATTAGCTTTTTCAGACAGTTGCCCTTGCCAAATTTGAGCTTGCCCTCTTGAAAATAAAAATAAGGAAGATGATTACTCCCTCTAAGTCTAATATAATTTTATAATATTTTATATTTTTGAATGATATAAACAGACAACCGAAACGGAAAATAATGTAATTGCATTAGAACATATATACAGTGCTGCTCGAAAGTTTGTGAACCCCACAGCGATGGTCAGATTTTTTGTAAAAAAAAACTAAAATAACCTTATTAAATGTTAAGTTATACCCAAATCCACAATACTGACATTCCAAATAATGGACTGAAACAAAAGAAATAGTTATATTGTCATTCTTTATTTAACAAAAGTGGTTGATTTAAGAAAAACTCAGATATCATGTGTGCAAAAGTATGTGAACCCCTTCAGTTAATAGGATATTGTGCCTCCTTTTGCAGAGATTACCTCAACCAAACGGTTTCTGTAGTGACTAATCAGCCTCTCACATCTACTTTGGGGGATTTTTGCCCATTCTTCCTTGCAGAACGCAGTCAGTTGAGAGAGGTTTGATGGGCGTCTGGCATGAACTGCTCGCTTCAGGTCCCGCCACAGCATTTCAATGGGATTTAGGTCAGGACTTTGACTGGGCCAGTCCAGAACACGAATCTTCTTCTTTTTCAGCCATTCCTTGGTTGTATTGCTGGAATGCTTTGGATCATTATCATGTTGCATGATCCACCTTCTGCCAAGCTTTAACTTCAAAACAGATGGCGTCAGGTTATGTTCTAGGATTTGACAATATTCCTCAGAATTCATGATTCCCTGGACTATGTGGAGTTGTCCAGGTCCTGAGGATGAAAAGCAAGCCCAGATCTTGACATTCCCACCTCCATGCTTCACTGTTGGGAGAAGGTTCTTTTGGTGGTATGCAGTGTTGACTTTTCGCCAGACATGGCGGTTTTGGTTGTGACCAAACAGTTCAATTTTGCACCTACATCAGTTGATGAAAACTCTTTTTAATTTAGTCTCGACAACACAACTGTTAAAAAAACAAAAAAAAAACTACTGAATTGATTGATTAGGAAATCAGGTTGAAATAATAGAAAATTCCAAAATGTTGAGTGGGTTCACAAACTTTTGAGCAGCACTGTATACAGTGGTACCTCGACATACGATCGCTTCGACACACGATCTTTTCGACATCCGACGTAAAATTTGTATCGCCATTTGTTCCTATATCCGACGACATGACAGCGCTGCAGACGAAGCACAGCGGATTTTCTTGTGAGAGAATTCAACAGAGGTTTTAAAAAGGTTGGTACAGATGGTGAAACAAGAAAAAAGGTGACTTACCATTGAAATGAAGATGCAAATGATCGAAAATATATATAAATTAGGGCTGTCAAAATTATCGCATTAACGCGCGGTAATTAATTTTTTCAATTAATCACGTTAAAATATTTGACGCAATTAACGCACATTTCCCGCTCAGACAGTATTCTGCCTTTTGGTATGTTTTACAGCAAGGTTTTTTGTGCTGTCTAACAGCGAACTCTTGTGGTCGCTTTGCGACATGGTTTATTGCTTTCTTGCCAGTTCAATATGGCTGCACGACGTCTCGGGCTGACGCCTACGTTGTAATGTTGTGCTTATATGATCCAAGATTTGTCCGTAAGTATGGTTGTTGTAAAGAATGTACATATTATGTTAGTAAGCGAAATGTTATATTTTTTGTATGAGACGCTTTTTGTTTATGTTTAGTGAACCTGTATAGCGTGCTAAGCTAATGTTGTTTTTAATGCAATGCTTGTGTACTTTTTTTTTGTAGTTTTATGACGGTCTAAAGAGGACAATGTTTTGAGGCCATTTTATTAATAAATCAGATGAAATAGGAAGAAGTCTGATTATTAAGGCGTCATTCACTAGCTGTCTAGCTTTGGAAAAAGTAGACGCTTTGGAGTGAGGACAGCATAGACAGATTTAAATGACAGTAGAGTGAAATGCCCACTACAGTCCTTATGTACCGTATGTTGAATGTATATATCCATCTTGTGTCTTATCTCTCCATTCCAACAATTTATTTTACAGAATATATATATCATTTACAGAAAAATATGGCATATTTTATAGATGGTTTGAATTGCGATTAATTGCGATTAATTACGATTAATTAATTTTTAAGCTGTAATTAACTCGATTAAAAATTTTAATTGTTTGACAGCCCTAATATAAATATATAAATGAACCCAAAACATAAAATTCAAGACACGGTCACTATAACAAATGTTAAGGTGTGCTACTGGGTTCAAAGAGAAGACCTATCAATAAATCTCCCATAGTACCAACTGTTGACACATGTCGGTCCGTGCTTTTTTTTTTTTTTTTTTTAAGTATACCAATTCACCATAAGTAGTATACATTAAGCCCACAAAACTAATAGCCGAGTCTCCATGATAAGGTATCGGTGGTGTGCGGTTCCTGCACAGCGGGCGGAGCTTACATCCCCACCATGGCAGAGGAGGCAGTTATGGTGCACCGTATCGGAACCATGTTCCTGGGAGGACCACCACTAGTCAAGGCTGCCACAGGAGAGGAAGTCACACCAGAGGACCTTGGAGGAGCCAGGCTTCATGCTGAGTAGGTACAACAATGCGGGGTGACTTTTGCGTCAGAATTTTTTTTATCAAAAGCAACTCTTTGAACTCCCTCCTCCCCCCGTGGCGTCAAAATGATAACAAGAACGGTGGGGACCTAGTGAATGACCTACAGAGACATGGGACCATAGTAACAAAGGCTACTATCAGTAACACAATGCGCCGCCAGGGACTCAAATCCTGCACTGCCAGACGTGTCCCCCTGCTGAAGAAAATACACATCCAGGCCCGTCTGCGGTTTGCTAGGGAGCATTTGGATGATCCAGAAGAGGACTGGGAGAATGTGTTATGGTCTGATGAAACCAAAATAGAACTTTTTGGTAGAAACACAGGTTCTCGTGTTTGGAGGAAAAAGAATACTGAATTGCACCATACCCACTGTGAAGCATGGGGGTGGAAACATCATGCTTTGGGGCTGTTTTTCTGCAAAGGGATCAGGACGACTGATCTGTGTAAAGGAAAGAATGAATGGGGCCATGTATCGAGAGATTTTGAGTAAAAATCTCCTTCCATCAGCAAGGGCATTGAAGATGAGACATGGCTGGGTCTTTCAGCATGACGATGATCCCAAACACACAGCCAGGGCAACAAAGGAGTGGCTTCGTAAGAAGCATTTCAAGGTCCTGGAGTGGCCTAGCCAGTCTCCAGATCTCAACCCCATAGAAAATCTGTGGAGGGAGTGGAAAGTCCGTGTTGCCCAACGACAGCCCTGAAACATCACTGCTCTAGTCCCATGGAGGAATGGGCCAAAATACTAGCAACAGTGTGTGAAAAGCTTGTGAGGACTTACAGAAAATGTTTGGCCTCCGTTATTGCCAACAAAGGGGACATAACAAAGTATTGAGATGAACTTTTGGTATTGACCAAATACTTATTTTCCACCATTATTTGCAAATAAATTCTTTAAAAATCAAACAATGTGATTTTCTGTTTTTTTCCCACATTCTGTCTCTCATGGTTGAGGTTTACCCATGTTGACAATAACAGGCCTCTCTAATATTTTCAAGTGGGAGAACTTGCACAATTAGTGGTTGACTAAATACTTATTTGCCCCACTGTACTAGTAGTAGTATACTTTAAAATTAATACTATATATTTAATTTTTGTTACTATGACTATGTGTGCCTTTCATTCAAAATAATTGTGGTAATATTTTAGTATGCCCTCTGCTTTATCTATTTTCAGGTTAAAACAAAAGTTGAACAGTTTTTTCCCCCTCCCCAAAAAATGTGGAATGCACACCAGAAAGAGCATCTGAACTCACACAAAGTATTCTGAAAATGATTGTCCGGGACATGAGGCCCATTGCAATTCATTTTAACGTTTAGAAGAATATAGACATACTGTACCACAAAAAGAGAAAGAATTGTTTTGACTCCTGTTATAAGGTGAAGTCACAGTGTTTCCGTTTACATTTTTTTTTTTTTTTTTTTTGCACTGGGTAATGCCAGCAGCGTTTGACCTCATTGTTTGTGATTTATTATTGATATTTATGTTTTTTATACGTTAATAAGTATTTAAGTGATCCAAAAAGTTTTTTTGTGAATTAATAAGCTTCAACAAAAATTGAAATATTAAATTAGTAAAAAAATAATAATAATAAATTATTAGATTACTCGACTAATCGTAAAAATAGTCTGTTGACTAATCGGGAGAAAATTATTTATTTGGGACAGCCCTAATACAAACCCCCCCAAAAATCGCAATGATAGATTTTTCCAATATCATTCAAGCCTAAATTACATCTTTTTTTCTTGCTAAAAAGTAACAAAAATAATCTAGAAATACAATGGCATTACCAAAAGATACAAAAATGTATGTTTTATACTCCACAACACTCCAGGAAATAGCGGAAGAGGAAGTACTGTCAAAACTGCAGTACTGTATAATGTATGGAACTTTTGTTCAAATTTTAAAAAAGAAGGAACTCCGTGCAAAATTATGCGATCAGGACGTCCTTAAATTCAACCTGTAAGTCACTGTACTGATGTACTACCGACCTGAATGCATTTAATTAATATTGGTTCATTTTAAAGTCTGAGTGATCTCCTTTCAGGGTGAGTGGCTGTGTGGACCATTTTGCCTGGGAAGAGAAGGAGGCCTTTGAGTATACTCGAAACATCATATCCACCCTCAACTTCACACTGCCTGAGGAGAATGAGAATGAAGAGAATATGAGGAATGAAGAAGAAAGGCCACTTTACAGTTCAGACGAGCTCTTGGGTCTTGCCCCCAGAAGTTACAACTACAGTCTGGATGTTAAAATGGTACATCAGACACACTACTACTTGCATTAAAGAATTAAAACACAGTAGAACAGAGGATGTTTTGTGGAAAGTGAATATAATTATACATTCAGTAGTGTATTTATGTTATGAAATATCAAAATTGCAGATGGTTGTTTCTGTTTATACAGGTTATAAGTCGGCTGACAGATGGCAGCCGCTTCCAGGAGTTTAAAGGTTGCTTTGGAACCACACTCATCACTGGCTTTGCGAAGATATATGGGTATTCACATAAAATGCTAATTATTTAGAAGAGTTGTACTGTATGATATGACGACATATATCACCAAAATGATATCAAATGTTCTTTCGACATGTAACGTCTAGCATTGTCATCGCCATAAATAGACCCATTCCTGTAATGCACATTTTGGACAGCAGTCCAATTTGATGGGATTCTATATGCCTTAGTGGTAAGCCTGGGTGATGACAAAAATTGTTATCACGATAAAAGTTTTCTTATCATTGGAAATCGATAATTAGCACGATAATTTTTTCATTCAAATTTGAAGTCTGACTTTTTTCCCCCCTGAGTGAAAGGATACAAAACCAGATGCTGCTTTAACCAATCATTAGTCCCAGAACAAAGATGAATGCAGTGACAAACTACAGCATTTCACAATCATGAGGAACCTTGCACAAAATTTAAAGTAAACAAAATGCAGAACATTGCACAAAACGTGAGGTAGACATGCAATCTCAAAAAATTAAAGAACCATAAATAGACAAACCAATATTAATTTACATTCAGGGACATGGTAAAGTCTTTTGTGCATGAAGTCTTAATGTGTCTGACAATGTCAACAAAATAAATAGACAACATAAAACGTTCAGTAAAAAAAGCAAGACAGCCATTGCTTTAAACGTTACGGGCCAGAAAAACAAGTCCGTCCACAGTACCAGGCTTTATTGCTAGTCTTTGACAGGTCACAATTATGTTCCCTCCTGTACTGAATACCCTCTCAGAGCTAGCCTTCACGTTGCATCAGCACCTTCCAGTGTTTGGGTGGTGTAATTATAGTTTAAATCTATCGACTTTTATCAAACGCTTTTATTATTTCTGTTGACCTAAATTCTTTGACAATTATTATTATTATTATTTTATTAACCTGTCCAGCTGCTTGACATGGAGAATGGAGATCTGAGTGTCTGATTAATCTGAACAGTTTTAATGTATCTTATGGGAGTATTACATACATTCATTGTGATTATTGAACGTACCTAGTTTATTAGGTGAAAGCAGCGAACAGGAAGGGGGTATGGGGGAACAAAAGAAAAGAGGGAGAAAGAGACAGAAAAAGCACTTACAACAAGAAATACATTAAACGCCTACTCTAACTATGAATATGTTGGTGCTATCGTTAGCTAGTTGTATTTCCGGTTGACACCATGTGGGGGGCCTGATAACCAAGGAGTGGGGGGGGGGGTGTCAGAGAGATAAGTAATTGGGAGGGGTGAAGTGTACCTAAATCAGCCATGCGGTCTAGAACCCAGCATTTGTGTGAATCCCTTACGAGTGTGAGGATGTTGGCATCCTATTCTATGCTGTCTCATCGCTAATCCTGACACCGAGGTTTTCTACTTGAGTGTGTCTAATTTCACCTAGTCATACGTGAGTCCCATCTAACATGTGATAGTCCCACAGACGAGTGGAGATGCTGCGTGGGCGCCACCCCAGGGCCATGGCCCTTCTCCAACCAATCCGGGGGTGGGTTAGGCGATTATTATTATCGTTTTATCGCCCAGGGTTAGTTAGTAGTACCACAAATTGGCCTAAAGATCTCCCACTCAATAGTTAGCCAATTCGCTCCCCCTGACAGCCATTCGGGATCAATGCATGCAAAAGTGAGACAATAGAAAATAGCAGCACATACATATAATCCACACAGACAACACAATCTGTTCCAATATCATTACATTTATTATTAATAGTATTATGCTAACTTAATACTACACAGCAGTTTTACAATTCAAAACCACTAGTGACAAGTATTAGCAGATCATTAGATATCTTTACATCTGAGCAAAAATATGTATGCTAGTTTATGTTGCAGTAGTACATTTAACATTGATGGCAGGACAGTTTAATGTCAATTCAAAAAAAGTGAGTGGGGTTAAAGCTGTCATAATTGTTATATACAATAAGTTATCACAAAATAATAAAAATGTATTATATCGTGGCATATCAACATCGTGATATAAAATGGCCCATATCATGGCAGGAGAGTTTTTTTCCCCCCATATTGCATAGTACTACAGAAGCGTGTTCATGTTTTGCTGATAAATTAACAACAAGCATACTTGTCATCGAGCAAGTATTGGTGTCAGACGACATCTAAACGGGGGCACTCTGCTGCTCAATTTTGATTTAGGCTTTCATCTGTTGTATCAATCAAATTTGCAAGTGCATGGCCAGAAAGCAGTCACTCACATACACCATACACACACACTCATGTAATATAAAGCACTATAAACTGTTATGCCACAGCAGGTATTGTGCACTTTTCTATTGAGATTGTATTGTTCAATGTGTATTTCAGCAACACCCCTGTCAGATATCAGCTGAGCCATCCATGCTGTATTTTTCATGGAGATGTTTTTGAACATTATTACGGAGGCATGATATGTTGGCCAAGCAGTTGCTCAGTGAGCTCACTTGGCCTCACTGTCAGCTGCGTGTGGTACAGTACAGTATTTTTACAGGACATGTTGTAACATAACCATGTGTCAATGGACCGCACTGGTTTTCCTTTTTGTTTATCTCATCTAAAATAAATAGATTTGATTGGCTATACTTCAGGGTAAACAAGTAGCTCATTTGGCGGGGGTACTGTTTGCGAATGTTTCCAAAACTGCTTAGGGGTCTACTGTACAATATTCATCTGTTTACACTTTAATCTTTGTAGTGTGTTTCTTATGTTATGTTTTCTGTGT
The DNA here is from genome assembly GCF_030265065.1 of Corythoichthys intestinalis. Lineage (NCBI taxonomy): Eukaryota > Metazoa > Chordata > Actinopteri > Syngnathiformes > Syngnathidae > Corythoichthys > Corythoichthys intestinalis. The sequence goes on along the minus strand of NC_080401.1, from coordinate 9,701,144 downwards.
TCCTGAACTTAGTCATCTGATAGGAATAGTAGCCAACAATGGAGAGTTGTCATATCAAGCAGCTCTGAAAGGCAGTCACTTTGTCCAACTGTGCGACCAGAGAGACGTCCCACTCCTTTTCCTCCAAAACACTGCACCATCAGCCGCACTCACCCTCTCAGTGCCACAGGTACACACACATAATACAAATGTTGCAAGCGTTACACATTGAGTATGTTTTTCTAGTTACTGAAGAAGGCACAAAGGCAGGAAAACTCCTAATTAAGCATCAATTGAAAGTGAGTGCCTATCAAAAAAATACATATACGTTAGATCCCTCACTACTTCGCGCTTCAAATTTCGCGTCCTCAGTCAATCGTGGATTATTTTTTTTAATTAAAAAAAAAATACAGGTGAGCTGTCCCGAGCCGATTGCGTCGTCTCACTCTCCCTCCCTCCCCCTGCTCTTTGTTGGTCAGGCAGTGAGTGCACTGGAGTTGCTTATTAAAGTTAACAATGATTGACGGACGTTGGTGTCTGATCTTGCCAGAGAAGTGAACTTCAAATCGCCGCATCTTGTTTAAAAATAATTCGGTGGGAATGTAGTTTAAAACTTATCATAATTGTTACATTTGAAGTGCTTACAAAAACATTTTTTAATATAATTTTTTTTTATTATTATACTTTGGGGAAAATAAAGTGGGGGGGGGAAATCCTGTTTTATATATATATGTACAGGGGTGCACATAAGTGGTCCGCATGCGCGCATGCGTACCGGACGTAGACAAACGCGCTGGCCCTCAACGACTTCCATACGCTTTTGCGTACCGATGGCTGACCACCGTATTTGCGGCGGACACGAGAAAATAACTTCTCAAAATGTCAAAGAGACAGGCCACACTGAGTAATTACTTCCGTGTTCCCCCACCCCCGTCAAAAGACAGACAGACGACAGAGACGTCACCGGAGCTACCGAAAAAAAAGGACTTTTGCTGAAAAGTAGGAGGTACCATGGCTAGAAGCAAATGATGCTCGCACGGAAATGCGGTACAAAATGTGCTGTGAGAATCCCAATGTCGCCGATAAGAGCAGCGCATTTTATGTAGGGTCAAAGAATTTCAGCCATCCAAACTTTGAAAAGCACGAAAAAAACAGAGAGCATGTGGCAATTAAGCAAACTATCGATGTCAAACAGGAACCCGCTCGCCCTATGGACAAGTGGCGGAATAAAGGTAATGAACAGCGACATGCACTGACAAACGTGTTTTTGCTCGCATTTTACAAAGCTAAACATGCACGTTCAATAAGGTCTTATGAGGAGGACATCCCACTTTTAAAAAGGGTTGGAGTTAATGTGGGAGCCGCATAATGCCCTTTATTTTGAATTGGTGCTTTTTATTTCTTTACATTTCACTTCAAAGTAATGGCAATTTTGTTGTGCCAGTTGATGTTAATCAAGCATTAATTGTTAATATAATTAATTAAAGTTAATTGGCTCTAAGTAAAGCTTGTCATAAATTTATCGCATCAGGCGGGTCGGCTCTCAAGCTCAGTGAGGACCAAGTCACATCTCCAGGTCCTCCTCTGAGAACCTTGGCACTACTTTGTGGTTTTTCCACTTATCGTGGTGGGTTCTGGTCCCCATTAACAGCGAAAAAGGAGGGATCACTCAGAGGTTGCGCTAGACATTTTCGTTATCTGTCATTTTGACTGACAGGGTCATAAAAATCCGGTCATAATCCATTTTTGCCCGTCACTTAAATTTTTTAAATGATAATGATGACATATTCAATAGTATTTAGTTTTCATTCATTTTTAATTAATATTGTAACGCTTGCTTGGCGGCGAAAAATTAAGACACGGAAGTCGTGGTATTTTTCTCCCTCTTTTTACTCTGCTTACCGCCAACAACACCAACAAAACAACAACTCCGCCCCCAAAGAAAAAGAGGCAACTATATTGACCCCAATCACCAACGTCACACAATGATCTTAATTGTCATTGTCAGCCCAAAACCTTCTAAATATATATTAAATGCATCTTACCAGATATAAAATGACTACTACATAGTCTGTGGTGATCGTTTGGTGCCCAGATTTCTTGTCGAATTACAGCAGTCCATCTCGCTCTCCTCTTCGGGTCTCTCAGAATACGGTAGAACTTCAAGTCTCTCCGTCTATCTTCTCTGTTACTGCAACCAACCGCCACACACGCCTTCACCATTTTGATTATTAATGTTAACGAGCAGAAAAACACGCCGTAATAGGAGGCATGTACGTAGCGGTAATGTGTAAACACGACGAGCTGACGGACAATATGGCGGCTCCAGTCAGGGGGGCGGAGTTGTGACGTCATGTGATTGGGGTCTATACACAGGCGGCAATCTAGTCCACCAATTGGATGACGCGCTGGCACACCAGGTGCACCAATAAGAACCTCGCGTTGATGTGTCAATCACTGTGCCGCAGCCAGACCCCGGTGACGCTCCAATATTCTGACAGAATAGCCAACGACATCATGCATTAAGAGAGACAATAGCTAATTAATATGCTCACTCGCCACCCTGTGGTCTGGGGTGTGAATTGCAACCTGTCAAAATGACGGACAGACTTCAGTTTTTTCCGTCACCGTTTTAAAAAACCGGTCAACGACGGAAAATATTCGGTTAACGCGACCCCTGGGATCACTGTACATAGTACTACACTACAATATTATAGCAGCACAGGCTCTATGCATGCCATGCCCACCTGAAAAGGTATCTGCTAAAGCGAAGTGACAAACCTTGTATATACGTATATGGTCAATAGCTGTCACCCTCCCAGTTCAAATGAATTGGACATCTGCTGGTCATAAAATCAATTTAATTCAAAACAGGATGAAAAGAGCGTGTTTTTCTGGTCATTACTTGTACAGTAAAATATTGCCGAATTATCCCCTGACCCATGTATCGACAAGTTGTTGTCGTTAGCCTTATCGCAAATCGTATTGTATCGTAAGATATCCAGAGGTTTCCACCCCTAATGTACTGTGTTGATTTCTGTGAGAATGTGGAAATATTTTAACTGGTCGTCTTTGTAAATTTAGAAGCACCGATTGGAAAGCACTTTGAATTTTGTTGTACTGTACTTGTAACAATAACAATAGAAGACTTATGTATCGGAACGCTATTCAGGCTGATCAAACCAGATAATGCTTCTCTTTTCTTTGTTCCAGGCAGAAATTCACAGCAACCGTATCAAGGCTCAGGGTTCTATGATGTCAGCAGTGGCCTGTGCATCCGTGCCCAAAATTACAGTAGTGATAGGTGGTTGTCACGGTGCCGACAGCTATGCAATGGTAATGTTTTCTTCAGTTCAACCACTTCACATGCACGTGGTCCAATGAGTGATGCAGAACTGAGAGGCCAATGTGACAGTGCCTAGCTCCCATTTAGCTAGCTTGCTCAAAACAATCCTATTCCACTTAACAGGCCATTCTACCTTTTCCCTTTTTAGTCGATTTTAGTGCTGCAACGATTAATCGATTAACTTGAGTAATTCGATTAGAAAAACCTTTGAATCAAATTTTCAAATTTTGCCTTTAGAGTGACGTAATGGTTGGTTTTAAAGGTGTTGCATTTATTTTAATTGATTTGGATGGATACACTGCCCTCTAGTGGCAACAGTGAATAACTTGTCTAACATGGCTGTATCCTGCTGCTCCCTGTTATGACCAACATAAGTTATGTTTTTGTTTGAGCTAATATGGTTGTTTATGCATTTGTTAATTAGTTAAGAAGTACACTGCTGGCCAAAAGTATTGGCACCCCTGCAATTCTGTCAGATAATGCTCAATTTCTCCCAGACCAGAAAATGATTGCAATTACAAATGCTTTGTTAGTAATATTTTCATTTTTTTACTTGCAATGAAAAAACACAAAACGGAATGGGAGAAAAATTAAATCATTATCATTTTACACAAAACTCCAAAAATGGGCCGGACAAAAGTAGTCACCCTAAGCCTAATAATTGGTAGCACAACCTTTAGACAAAATAACTGCAAACAACCGCTTCTGGTATCCATCAATGAGTTTCTTACAATGCTCTGCTGAAATTATAGACCATTCTTCTTTAGCTAACTGCTCCAGGTCTCTGAGATTTGAAGGGTGCCTTCTCCAGACTTCCATTTTCAGAACTCTCCACAGGTGTTCTATGGGATTCAGGTCTGGACTCATAGCTGGCCACTTTGGACGTCTTCAGTGCTTTCTCTCAAACCATTTTCTAGTGCTTTTTGAAGTGTGATTTGGGTCATTGTCCTGCTGAAAGACCCACGACCTCTGAGGGAGACCTAGCTTTCTCACACTGGGCCCAACTTTATGCTGAAAAATTTGTTTGTAGTCTTCAGACTTCATAATGCCATGAACATGGTCACGCAGTCCAGTGCCAGAGATAGCGAAGCAACCCCAAAACATCAGGGAACCTCCGCCATCTTTGACTGTGGGGACCGTGTTCTTTTCTTTGAAGGCCTCGTTTTTTTCCTGTAACCTCTATGTTGATGCCTTTTCCCAAAAAGCTCTACTTTTGTCTCATCAGACCAGAGAACATTCTTCAAAACAAATTTGGCTTCCTCAGGTAAAATTTGGTAAACTCCAGCCTGGCTTTTTTATGTCTCTGGGTGAGACATGGGGTCTTCCTGGGTATCCTACCATAGAGTTTCTTTTTATTCAGACGCCGACAAATAGTACGGGTTGACACTGTTGTACCCGCGGACTGCAGGACAGCTTGAACTTGTTTGGATGTTAGTCGAGGTTCTTTATCCACCATCCGCACAATCTTTCGTTGAAATCTCTCGTCAATTTTTTTCGTCCGTCCACATCTAGGGAGGTTAGCCACAGTGCCATGGGCTTTACACATAAGTGTAAAGCCTAGTAGCCACAGGGACATTCAGGTCTTTGGAGATGGATTTGTAGCCTTGAGATTGCCCATGCTTCCTCGCAATTTTGCTTCTCAAGTCTTAGTTCTTTTGGTCTTCTTTCTTTTCTCCATGCTCAATGTGGTACACACAAGGACATAGGACAGAGTCAACTTTAATCAATTTTAACTTGCTGCAAGTGTGATTTGGTTATTGCCACCACCTGTTATGTGTTGAGGTAAGTAACAGGTGCTGTTAATTACACACATTGGAGCAGCATCACATGATTTTTCAAAGAGTGCCAATACTTTTGTCCGGCCCATTTTTGCAGTTTTGTGTAAAATGATAATGATTTTTTTTTCATTCTCTTTTGTGTTTTTTCATTGCAAGCAAAATATAAAGAATAAAGATATTGCTACCAAAGCATTTGTAATTGCAATCGTTTTCTGGGAGATAATTGAGCATTATCTGACAGAATTGCAGAGGTGCCAATACTTTTGGCCAGCAGTGTATATTAAGCAGTTTTATGGGGTAATGTGTGTTTGAACGGTTTGTTAAGGGCATTGTATAAAAAAATAATAATAATAATTAAAAAAAATAATAAAGCACTTTATTATATTAAAGCTCCCGGACTTTTGCTTAACAAGTTAGCCAATTGTTCTTTTGTTCTACTTAGATCCTCAGTTATTCATTTTTTATCATTTTAGGCTAAAGTCAGGCATTTTAATTTATTTTTAAATGCATTTCTTACTCTTGTGAAATGAAACACTCAGGAATTTTATTTTGTATTCACTTTTAATGCTCTTTTGAAAGAAAAACTCAGGATTTTTTATTTTGTATTTGCTTTTAATGCTCTTTTGAAAGTGTAATATTAGCAAGCCAAAATAAACATTGCATGCATAAACACTGTTTTACATATCCTAAAAATCTATTCTGCAACACATTCAATGGTCGTAAATCAGATTACTCGACTATTCGAACTAATTAATAAATTAATCGATTACCTAAATAATTGATAGCTGCACTTCTAGTCAATTTTAAAGAATTTTGTGCTTAATAAGTGTCTTGATTAGTTCTCAAAGAAATTGATTAGTGATTGGTAAAGTTAACACTTATTTGCACTTGTCCAAGGAAAAATATAAATGTTTTCCTCACGTTTATTTGATGTGTGTGTCTAATTTCCAGTATTCTTACATTTATGTTTTCCTGGTTGTCCCCAGTGTGGACGGTCTTTTGACCCAAACTTCCTGTTCCTTTGGCCCAATGCTAGAGTGTCCATGACGGCTGCAGGTCACGCTGGTTCTCTGCTTCATCCCAACAGTGAGCACCAACAGGATGACAAAGAGATGGCAAACAAAATGGAGCACAATCTCAACAAGAAGTTCGAGGAGGAGAGCTCAGCTTTTTTCTCTTCTGGACGACTATGGGACGACGGAGTCATTCTTCCACAAGACACTCGAAGGGTAACGTATTATAAATATTTTTTTTTTCCATCTGCGGTCAGTTAACATTCAGAAATGTTCACAAAATGTATTTTTTTTTATTCAATGCTGTTATCTGTAGGTTCTTCGAGATTGCCTGGATATCATTAAACAGCAGCAGTATCAACTTTCAACAGAGAAACTACAATCGGTACTTCTACGCATTTAGAAAGGTCCGTCGGGCATGCTTGACATGACAGCCGTCCATGAACTACTTTACCAATACTGTTTCGTATAAATGTCACCCAAACTGCCTGCGCAGAAGACAGGCAAGCAAACCACTGAACCATTGGTGACTCATAATTTTTGGAGGTTTCCAGGTTTGTCGAAAAAAAAAAAACATGTATGTTATCATTTACATGCACCGGAACATAAATGCAGTGCTATTTTAAGTACAACTTCATTGGAATACATTTGCAAAAGACTTTGTTTCTTTTAATTGGAGCAGAATTGCATTTGTGTGAAGGCTGTTGTGATTTTTGGACAGTAAAGCTGATTACAGTTTTACTTAGTAATTATCTGGGCCTTTGCCCCATGTAATAATGTGTTGGTGAATGTATATATTGTACTGTAAATAAAGGTAAGATTTGACTGCCACATAAACATGCAGCTATAGTTTTTGACCAGTTGGTGGCTCTGCTTACCTTCCTACACATCCTGCCTTGCTCACTGAAAGGGGAATGTGGTTTTTCCCTTGCCCAATAGCAGTAAGATCAGCTGTGAAAGTGGCTAGAATTTCTTGCCGGAACTCCCTGAGAGTTATACCAATAACAATCTGAAGGAGATGGTACCTTTTCTCGTAGGCACCGTCTAACTTTGCATTACTCTAACATACACAGTATAAAATAAATAGCAATTGTACCATAGCTTAAGGAAAATAAGCAGAATAGAGGGCATAAGAGATAACGCCTTCTTATCATGGAAGCCCAGCGCGTGCTTCATACAACTAACTGAGCAAGACTGACGCTGACAAGCCCACGTCTGCACCACCAAGTCTGGCAATCACTTCTCCCGGACAGTCCACAACAAATGGCGGGACTGTTTGTCCTAACACAAGGAACACAGGAGAACACCCGATATCCAACTGATAAAATGACTGACAAGACTCCAAGAGCCCCGTTGACGCTGAGGTGGCAAAATCCACATCCTCGTTGGCCGGACAACAGTAACTCCCAAATCCTCAGGTCCAATCCACAAGACAATAAAACAATAATCAATAATCCCAAACACATCCTTCTTCTGATATGGTGACCTTGGAACAAGTTTGCCTCCTTGCCTGAGTGTTTCTGTTTCGCCTTGCCGTTTTGATCTGTCGATCCTGAATAAATTGTTTTCGGTGAGCCTCCTTTAAACCTTTCAAAAATGGAGTCAGTACAAAGGGTTAAGACTAAGGTGAACGCGCGGAGTTTGCCCTTCTGGTCGGATTGCCAGGGTCTCCCCAGCCCGGACAGTTAGATCTGCGCCAGCGTGGGTCTGGCGGTTCGGCTGGCGTGATCCCGGCGATCTGGGTAGAAGGTCAGTTCTTTCAACATACACAAAAGAACTGGTTTTACACATGCATTAGGCTGGAGGGGGTCAAACTTTGTAAAACCACAGAAATGCTAAGAAAACTGCTTTTGGCAGTTATACCTACAACACAAAACCCAAGAGGTTTGCATTAGGCGTCTGCATTACACTTACTGTAACAAGGCATACAGTTTATATTAGAAACTGATTTCCTTTTTTAGGCTTGTTAACACTTGTGTATGTAAATCGGACGTTAGTAGATTCTTTTCTTCTTGGAGATGTGTGTGTGGCAGCCTGGCCTTTTTTTAACATGGAGGTTTGACAGTTGACATCATATTTTAGGGATCAACGCACTGATCCGCTCCTGAATTTTGTACTGGAATGGCGTACCGGACCGTTCCGGCCCACTTTCACCCCTGAGTAATAAACTGTACTTCATATACTGTACTCTATATGGTTTAACATTAAAAAATGTAATATAACCAACCATGTGAACCCTGCCACCATTTTGTAGTCTTAAAGAAGTTGCAACTTATAGGTGTGAAGCTCAAATGGTCCCAATTTTATCTAGTGTTGACATACTGAAACTACATGTATGTTTTAGTGGGATGAGAAACACAACATCTTAAAAGTTGTTTTTCAGCCTCAAAAACACAAGTCACTGAAGATTTCAATGAGTGCATTTCCTATTCAGTCTTCATGTTTTTGTTTGAGCAAATGAATTTATTAAAATTCAACATTTTGTTTGTGAATGTATTGATGGTACTCCACAATATAAAACTATATACTGATCTTTCTCAAAATCACACAGATGAAAAAACAGTGTCTGCATTAATAAAACCACCCAAAGATTTATAGGTTTTCATATTTTAATGAGGATAGTATGCATACAATGCCAGAAAGGGGAAAATAAGTAAGTGAACCATCACATTTAACATTTTGTAGCCCCCTCTATGGGCGCAATAACTTCAACCAGACGCTTTTTGTAGCTGCATATCAGTCTGGCACATCAATCAGGACTAATCTTGGCCTATTCTTCACTACAAAACTGCTGTAGTTCAGTCAGATTCCTGGAATGTCTGGCATGAATCGCTGTCTTTAGGTCAAGCCACAGCATCTCAATGGGGCTCAAGTCTGGAATTTGCCTTGGTCACTCCAGAACATGTATTTTGTTGTTCTGAAACCATTCTGGAGTTGATTTACTTTTATGTTTTGGATCATTGTCTTGTTGCAGCATCCATCTTCATTGTAGCTTCAACTGTCTGACACTGTCTCAAGTTTTCCTGCAAAACATCCTGAAAAACTTTTGAATTCATTGTTCCATTAATGATTGAAATTTGTCCAGGCTCCAAGGAAGCAAAACAGCCATAAATCATGAAGCTCCCTCCACCGTGCTTCACGGTGGGAATGAGGTGTTGATGTTGGAGAGCTGTTCCATTTTTTCTCCACACATGACGTTGTGTGTTACTCCCAAACAATTCAACTCTGGTTTCATCATTCCACAAAATATTTTGCCAAAACTTCTTTGCAGTGTCCAAGTGCCTTTTTGCGAACTTAAAACGAGCAATAAAGTTTTTTGGGTTTTTTAGACAGCAGTGGCTTCCTCTGTGGAGTCTTCCCATGAACACCATTGTTGGCCATAGTTTTACATATAGTTGATGTGTGCACAGAGATATTGGACTGTGCCAGTGATTTCTGTAAGTCTTTAGCAGACACTCTAGGGTTCTTTTTTTTTTTTTTTTTTTTTTACCTCTGAGTATTCTGCGCTGAACTCTTGCCATCATCTTTGGTGGACGGCCACTCCTTGGGAGAGAAACAACAGTGCCAAACTCTCCATTTGTAGACAACTTCTCTGACTGTCAATTAATGAACAGACTTTTAGAGATGGTTTTGTATCCTTTCCCAGCTTTATACAAATCAACAATCCTTGATCGCAGGTCGTCAAACAGCTCTTTTGACCGAGCCATGATGCACCTCAGACAATGCTTCTCATCAAGACATTCTTACCAGGTGTGTGTTTTATAGTGGGCAGGGCAGCTTTAAAACACCCATCAGTGACTGGGCACACACCTGACTTAAAATGTTTGGTAAAAATTGCTTTCAATTGCTCTTTAATTCTCTTTAGGCAGAGGGTTCGCTTATTTTTCCTGACTCTGTCATTGTTTGCATGCTATCCTCATTAAAATATGAAAACCTATACATGTTTGGGTGATTTTAGTTAAAGCAGACACAGTATTTTCATCTGCGTGATTTTGACAAAGATGAAATCACATTTGATGGTGATTTTATGCAGAAATGTGAGGATTCCAAAAGATTTAAATACTTTTACTTTTCATACCACTGTATTTAAGAAAACATTTACTCAAAAGTGCTTGCTTTAAAATTCATTCGTTCATTCATTTTCCATGCCGCTTTTCCTCACGAGGGTCGCGGATGCTTTAAAATTTACAATATATATATATATAATATATATATATATATATATGTATAAAGATCCGTACAGAGATATATTAAAAAGACCCAGAAAATTCCTTGACAGCAGTTTTATTTAAAACTGTGCAGAAAAGTGAAAACAAACAATTAAATTGACTGCATTTTAAACATAAACTGAACAACCTAAAAAATTTAGCTTAATGGTGGATGGCAAGCAATTAACAGGTGCATACCACCACCTACTGTAAAAGAGTGTGCAGCATCCATCTGAAGGCGCGCTGCTCTATTGGTTTTATTGGTCACTATCTTGTTAACCTGGCTAATCTTGCTTGTCCTCGTGTTGCTGCCTTTCGTGCTGAATTACGGGATAGTTGCACGGGACTTATTGATTGTGCAAGAGGCATGTATATGAAACTATCAATTCACAATGAGGAAAAAAAAAACTAAAGTAACATGGAACGCAGGTGACAATTTGAAAAGTAGTTGGGTAAAAATGACAAATACGTGCAAAAAATGTTGTAAAGTACAAGTAAAACATACCACTTCATATTTGTACTCAATGTACAGATACGCTATCATGTACTCAAGTATTTTTACTTCGTTACATGACACTGCTGGATTTTAAGTAGCTCTACTTGTAGCATTTGCATGCTGATTTGCAATCTTAAAGTGTTGTATACTTACACAGATCGACAGATGAACTGCACAGGTAGTTATGACTTTTTACAATTGAAGAAAAAATTTCAGCGCTTGCAGGAACTTAACTACTGTGTGATGGATATTTGCAACAGACATGAGGATTATGGCTTGTAGTAGCCGTGAAAAGTCACAGGAAAGATGCTGTCAACCTCTGCCCTGGCAATCTCTGTCAGTTTGGCAGCATCCAAAACCAGCAAGAAGCCCGGCCTCTCTGCTCCTGGCTTCACTACAATGCTCAACAACACACCTATGGGACACACACAATGGAAATCAATGTAGTACTCAATTTTTTGCGGGGGTAGGTAGACTGTATAATGTACTCTAGATATGCTGAAATCAATACTGCGCACAAAGTGTTTGTTAAAGCTTACTCTGTGTACCTTTCTTATTAAATAAGGCCTTTTTATTGACTTACAAGATTTGTGTTCCAAATGAAGAGGCCAGTGACTATTTACTGTATGTGTTCTAAGTTACATACAGATTTGATTCACATGTATGTATTGTAAAACCAAATATAACATAGCATTCCGACATTGGTAAAATTAGTGTTTTACTTCTTGACCTATTGAGTACATCATGTGTACTTTGTTGAAGATGTCTTCCAGTATCATTCTTTTTTACAGTATTCATACCATCGTCCTCCTGTGTAGCTCCTGGTGCTGGTACAAATAGTGGTTCTGATGGATAACACTCTTCCTCCTGCCAGACCCATGTCTCTTTGGTCTGCACGTTCAACTTGACAATCTACAAATAAGTTATTTTTTCTTCATGCATCAGTATAACCAGCTTTATTGAGCAAATAAGACTTTTTTTTTACCTTATCAGGGATGAAATGGTTGAGTCCAAGACCATATGTGTAGGAGTACTTCTTGCCACGACACAGAGAGTAGTTGATCTGTGGAAACTCAAAGGCTTCAAGACAATACAGGCAAAGAGACAAATATTTATGTCAAAAATAATGTTTAAAAAATGACAGTCTGCCATCCAAACTCTTTGAAATATTTTGCTATGCTATATCCTACAGAATTTTAATCTTATTTGGTCAAATTAGGGAAGAACAAAACACTAACAAATGACTGGAGGTACGTATTGCTACCATAAATTTAATTCATGTTTTGTGTGTATAAAATACACAACAAATCAGCATATGTACCGTGTTTCCACACTATAAGGCACACCTAAAAGCCTTCAATTTTCTCAAAAGCCGACGGAGCGCCTTATAATACGATGCGCCTTATATATGGATCAATATTGGTTAATCATGGCATGACATTCCTTTTAGTGTTATTTATGTAGCGGATGCATTATGCAACCCCAACCACTATTACTACTACTGCACCTTACTATAATGCAATGTGCCCTATACTGTATATGAAAACAGTTTTAAAATAGGCCCTTCATTGAAGGCGCGTCTTTGGCCATGTCCACACGTAGCAGGGTATTTGGCAAAAAGAAGATATTTTTCTACGGTTTGACGTATACTCCACACGTGCACGCAGATTTAAACCAGGGTTCTTAAAAACGATGGGGAAGGTTAAAATTGGCAAATTCTGCGTTTGTGGCTCCATCATGTGGATACTGAAAACCGAAGATTTACGTCACTGACTGCGACAAATTTTGTCCTCATGTCACACGAGACCAATTTTTACATTTGGAGTATATCAAATAGGCGCTTTTTTGCTTCCATTTTTTTTTTTACAAACTCTTGCTGTGCTTCTTATTGGATATTGGGTATTTTGGACAATCATTTTATTGTTTTGAATGTACTTTAAAATGAAAGCTGTTGGCTGTGGAAGTTTTTTTCTTTTTCTTTTTTTTCTACACAAACGTGCAGGTATGGACGCAATTATTTTTCCCCGACGTATTAGGGCAGAATCCTCGTTTTTTTTTTTTTTTTTTTTTTTTTAAACCTGCTACGTGTGGACATGGCCTTATACTCCAATGCGCCTTATACAGAAATACCTTGCCAATTCGCGCTTCGAAATTTGCGGTTTCAGTTATTCAGGGATTTTTGAGGTACTGTATAAGGCTCCCTTGACACCTGTGCATCTTCATCGAAGTGCACAGGTGTTTCTTCATCATCATCATCATCGTCAGTCAAGGATGGAACCGTTGGAGTCTAATGTTATTTTATGTAAAAATGCTAAGATGTATGCATGTATACATGTACAAATAATTGTTTTCTTAAATATATACACAGGGGTTGGACAAATTAATCGAAGCACCTTAAAAAAAATCAACAAAAATGAATTTAATCTGGTGTAGGTCCGCGTTTTGCAGCAATTACAGCCTCAATTCTCCGAGGTATTGATTCATACAGCTTGTGAATTGTTTCCAAAATAATTTTAAGCCATTCTTCAGTTAAAATACCCCCTAAATCTTTTAGAGACGAAGTCGGTGGAAATCGACGTCTTAATGGAATCTCTAAAACTGACCATACATGCTCATTAATTTTGAGGTCTGGAGATTATCCCGGCCATACGAGATGCTCAACTAGAATGTTCCTCATGCCATTCTTTAACAATTATGTTCAATGACTATGATGCCAAAATGTTAGGTGTTTCCAATATTTTGTCCAACCCCTGTATATATCTGATTTATATCATAATTATTACATTTGCCGTGCTTAAAAACCATTTGCAATATAATTCATTTTATTTATACATATTTTTTTTTTTGTTAGTTTTTTTTTTTTATTATTATACTTTGGGAAAAAATGTCATATGTATCTCTCTTCAATGCTGTTATATCTGGATACATTAAACACACACACAAAAAATGATGTAAATAGGCTCCGCCTCTGCTTCACAGATTTTCGCGGGGTGGGGTCCCCATTAACAGCAAAAAAAGAGGGATCACTGTATATTGATCTATATTGGTAAATAATGGCATGACATTCCATTTACCCCATTAACCTTGAAAAATGGGATCACTGGATGTAATCATGGTTAGACATTCCCTTTAGCGCAGCTCTAGCTAGTGGATGCAAAACGCAACCCCAACCACTACTACTTTTACAGTGGTACCTCTACTTATGTAACTAATTGGTTCTGAAAGTAGTTTCTTAAACTGAAAATTCCATAAGTAGAGATGAGTTTTCCATGTGAATGCCTAATGCCTAATCCATTCCAAGCCCCGTAAAATTTAGACATAAATCTTTTATAAAGCATACAAAAATTATCAAAACATTTAACAAATACATGATACAATTAGATTATGGCACAATAAACTTAAAGTTGTGCATTATGTAAAAAACAAAGAATAAAGAATAAAAGTTAATACACCTATGTAAAGCTGTCAGAACACCTCATTGCCAGAAGCGGCAAATTAAGAGGACACTTGGATGCACCCATACACCTGCAGCACAGGCCCCTCTTAGCCAATTGGATGCCAGGAAGATGCTAGGCAATAGCCAATGGCATAGAAGCTATAATTATGTTACGTTCAGGAAACTGGGAGCTGCGAGTAGAAGTCAAAACCTGATTTTTGCCGTTCGTATCCGGAAATTTCTGCCATACCAAGAGGCAATATTTTATATTTTAGCATGCTATAATGGTGCCATTGACTCGCGCTAGCTTAGCCACTCCGGAGCCCTGAAACTAACAAATATCTTGCAAACGAAACGGAATTTGTTCAAATCAACTCCACCAACGATCTAAAGCCCTGCTAGCTCGAAGATTATGCCTAATATCAAAAATCCGGAACTTTCGCTTGAAGCCAAAATATCACGGTTTCACAGTATCATGGTATTGCAAATACAGCTGTAAAATGTGTTACTTTGAGTTATCTAGCTGAAGTATTCCCATACCAGCGATTTCGTTTTCTTCGATGGGAGAAAAAAAGTTCAGAAATTCTACCTCCTCCAGCCATTGTGTAGCACGGCTGACTCACTGACACTGAGCAACAACCGGTGGGGGAGGGTTGAGCCATGCAGATGCAAGCGAGGGATTTTCCATGCATTTTTGGGACATAAAAAATAGCTAATACCTTAGGGACGGTACGACGGAAAAATTTTGCGGTTCTGAAACCTTGACATTTTCATACCACGGTTTACCTTAAAAACCGGTAATCAGCACATGTGTAGGTACACGCATTATATATTTCTCAACTGTATTTTAAGTCATGCAGCCTAAAAAAGCTTAACTAAACATCATTTCTTGCTTGTTCACAACAAATCACTTTGGAAAAGAAAAAAAAAATGGAAAAAAACCTGCTCTTGGTTTTGAGAAGAGGACTTCAGGTTCCAACCAGACAGTTCCATCACTACGAAGAGCAGCAGTTGCTGTCGTGTATGGCAGGGAAACCAGATTCTTTCCTTGGTCCTCCTAAAAGGCCAACCATACTGTATATTGCTTTTAGAACACCCCATTACAGTATCTAACAGTGTATACTGAGATTGATAAATAGACTTCAGATCATAAATAATTCAATATCAAAGGGTTTACAAAGTAGAAAAATGACCAAAGGGTAGGTCTCAGAAATGCACAGTTTCAAGCTATTACTCCCAAAATTATTGTGTAAAGCCCACACAAGCATGTTAGAGAACATAACTTCTAGTTTTTGTTTAATTTCTTTATATGTGTGTACTCACGCTGTATATATCCAATGGCAGTACATATCTTCTAACCTCAGGCTGAGGTGCTCTCATGGCTGCTTTCTTAACCTCCTCCCACTCCCCCCTCAGATTTGCCAGGTACAGGTAGTTATACACAAAGTCATGGCTGCACACACAGACAATCATTAAGAGTATGTCAACACCAATACACACATAAGCTCGCACTCACCTTTTCCACACACAGAGGTCAACAACGATAAACCCCTGGTCTTCATAAGCGTTAATATGATGGAAGATATTGAAAGCTGATGTTCGGAACTTGTAGTTGCTGAGATATGTTGCTGGGTCCTTAGTGGCCAGGTGAAACCATGTCTTGAAAACACATGCATAAACACTGATAAACAAAAAGCTCATTCCTGGATTTGTATCTGCCAAATAACCAGAGGTGGGTAGAGTAGGCAAAAAATTTACTCAAGTAAGAGTAGTGTTGCTTCAAAATAATATTACTCAAGTTAAAAAAAAAAAAAAAAAAAGTATTTGGTGAAAAGTAATGAGTAACATTGTCAGTAACTGCTTAAGATAATTGATTTTTTTCTCTCAGCACAGTTTTCTATATGAACTGTTATTTTTATACTGTACTATAACATATTACACAACCACACTGTACATACAGTGCCTTGCAAAAGTATTCGGCCCCCTTGAACCTTGCAACCTCTCGCCACATTTCAGGCTTCAAACATAAAGATATAAAATTTTAATTTCTTGTCAAGAATCAACAACAAGTGGGACACAATCGTGAAGTGGAACAAAATTTATTGGATAATTAAAACTTTTTTAACAAATAAAAAACTGAAAAGTGGGGCGTGCAATATTATTCGGCCCCCTTGCGTTAATACTTTGTAGCGCCACCTTTTGCTCCAATTACAGCTGCAAGTCGCTTGGGGTATGTTTCTATCAGTTTTGCACATCGAGAGACTGACATTCTTGCCCATTCTTCCTTGCAAAACAGCTCGAGCTCAGTGAGGTTGGATGGAGAGTGTTTGTGAACAGCAGTCTTCAGCTCTTTCCACAGATTCTCGATTGGATTCAGGTCTGGACTTTGACTTGGCCATTCTAACACCTGGATACGTTTATTTTTTTAACCATTCCATTGTAGATTTGGCTTTATGTTTTGGATCATTGTCCTGTTGGAAAATAAATCTCCGTCCCAGTCACAGGTCTTGTGCAGATACCAACAGGTTTTCTTCCAGAATGTTCCTGTATTTGGCTGCATCCATCTTCCCGTCAATTTTAACCATCTTCCCTGTCCCTGCTGAAGAAAAGCAGGCGCAAACCATGATGCTGCCACCACCATGTTTGACAGTGGGGATGGTGTGTTCAGGGTGATGAGCTGTGTTGCTTTTACGCCAAACATATCGTTTTGCATTATGGCCAAAAAGTTCAATTTTGGTTTCATCTGACCAGAGCACCTTCTTCCACATGTTTGGTGTGTCTCCCAGGTGGCTTGTGGCAAACTTTAAACGAGACTTTTTATGGATATCTTTGAGAAATGGCTTTCTTCTTGCCACTCTTCCATAAAGGCCAGATTTGTGCAGTGTACGACTGATTGTTGTCCTATGGACAGACTCTCCCACCTCAGCTGTAGATCTCTGCAGTTCATCCAGAGTGATCATGGGCCTCTTGGCTGCATCTCTGATCAGTTTTCTCCTTGTTTGAGAAGAAAGTTTGGAAGGACGGCCGGGTCTTGGTAGATTTGCAGTGGTCTGATGCTCCTCCCATTTCAATATGATGGCTTGCACAGTGCTCCTTGAGATGTTTAAAGCTTGGGAAATCTTTTTGTATCCAAATCCGGCTTTAAACTTCTCCACAACAGTATCTCGGACCTGCCTGGTGTGTTCCTTGGTTTTCATAATGCTCTCTGCAATTTAAACAGAACCCTGAGACTATCACAGAGCAGGTGCATTTATACGGAGACTTGATTACACACAGGTGGATTCTATTTATCATCATCGGTCATTTAGGACAACACTGGATCATTCAGAGATCCTCACTGAACTTCTGGAGTGAGTTTGCTGCACTGAAAGTAAAGGGGCCGAATAATATTGCACGCCCCACTTTTCAGTTTTTTATTTGTTAAAAAAGTTTAAATTATCCAATAAATGTTGTTCCACTTCACGATTGTGTCCCACTTGTTGTTGATTCTTGACAAAAAAATTAAATTTCATGTCTTTATGTTTGAAGCCTGAAATGTGGCGAAAGGTTGCAAGATTCAAGGGGGCCGAATACTTTTGCAAGGCACTGTACATACTAGGAGTGGGAACCTCTTGGTACCTCACGATATGATACGATTTGCGATACAAAGCTCACGATAACGATGATCTGACGATATGCCGATACAACGATTATCGATACATTGGTCAGGAAATCATTCTAGGAAATTCTGCAAACAACTAATAAACAGAAAAACAAGCTTCTGCTGTGAATTGGAATGAGTTTATCACTAGTAGACGTCCAATCCATTTGAACGTCCCTCCCCACTTCAAACGGATTGAATGTCTATGGTCGTCAGTGGGAGCCAGATGCCAGGCAATGAGGTAATTTTGGGCCATTTAAGGTCATTTACCTATTGATATTCAGTTACTTCCTGTTAATTTTAGGGTATTTTATGAGTCACTTCCTGTTAATTTTGAGTTACAGAACAGGAAGCGAACTGGGAATCACCCAATTGAATAGGCAGTGACTCAAACTCAACAGGAAACGACCTGTAAATGCCTTAAAATGTACAGCAAGTGACCTGTAAATGCTCTGAAAATCGGACAGAATAACTGAATGCTCTGGTTTCGAATGAATGCCCCTCCCATTCTAAATGGATTGGCGTCGAACTCCGTCAATGGCAGCCATAGTGTTAACTGAGACACTATTATGGTGGAAGATTTTGGTAGCAGCTTGTTGGTTCCTTTTTTGTTTGTTGTTGTTGTTTTTTTTTTTTTTTTAAACATTGACACCTCTTTAAAACGATATCTCGATTCTTAGCAGGTGCATATCGATAACCTTTTGGGATACAAAGTATCACGATATATCAATGTTTTGATATTTTGTCATACCCCTAATACATAAACACATATTACACAACCACAAGGAAAAAAAGAGAGAAAAAAAGTCTACGAAAATTACGGAAATTATGTATTATTCGTCCAAACAGCATGAATGCCCTCTAGCAGAGAAAAAATATTTCCTATTAAAAAAATAAAAAATAAAAATAAAAAAACTGTCCTGTTCAGCTGTTTGACATGGAGAATGGAAGTCTAAGTGTCCGGTTGGTCAGAACAGTTTTAATGTTTCACATTGAGAGTATGACATACTCCCATTGTGATCATTCAACATACCTCATTTATTATGACAGAACAGCGAACAGGAAGGGGTTATGGGGGAACAGAAAAAAAGAAACACGAGAAAAGAAAGAAAGAAAAGCAACATCAAGAAACACATTGAACGTCTACACTAACTATTAATATGTTGGTGCTATCCTCAGCTAGATGTATTTCCGGTTGACACCATGTGGCGGGGCCTGTTGACCAGGGAAAGAAGTGGAGGGGGGTGGGGGAGAATATAAGCTAAGTGATTGGGAGGAGTAGAGTGTACACAAATCAGCACTGTGATCTAGAACCCAGTAATCGTGTGAATCCCTTGTGAGTGTAAGCCCGTTGGCAACCGACCCTACGCCGCCGCACCGCCAATCCCAGCACCGGGACCCCCCCACCCGAGCGCGGCCAATCACAACCAGCTGCACGCGAGCCCAACTAAACACGCGACAGCCAAGCAGATGAGCGGAAATGCCGCACGGGCGCCAACCCAGGGCCACGGCTCCCACCCTGCCAGCCCAAGGAGGGAGGGAGGCAAGACGTCCAACACACGCGCTCATCGGTAAAAGCAGCGAGTACTTACTATTTGTGTTTTTATATTCTTTTATTACCTTTTGATTGCCTCAAAATATTTTTTGCATGTGTTTCCCTCTCATACTTTTAAGCATTGTCTTTTCTTGTGGTAGCTTTAAAGCAGATTGTTGATGTGTTGACCACATTAGTCAAGTAGCATATTTAAACCACCCTTATTTGATATTACTACGTTTAAGTATTTTCTTAAGACATCTTTAGTATGTTCTGTCTGTATGCTGTCAAATTCACCTCTTGCAGGACGTTTTGCTGGTGTAGCACATTTTGGCAGAACACTGTTTTTTTTTTTTCCTACTCTCGTCTCGCCCCATCCCCTCTTTCCTGTTCATTTTGCTTTTGCTGCTGGTTTTGTGAAATATCAACAATGCTGTCATGCTCATTAATGTTCCTGTCGGGTTCAAATTGAGAGTGTTGAACAAATGACATGTTGATGTCGCTAGAATCAAACTCTGAAAGCCCGGCAACGTAACCATGTGACGTCACCGCCCTGCGACGTCAACAACAATGCCGACCTACGAGTTAAACTAATTTTTCAAACTGTATAAAAAATGAAAACATTAAGAGGGCTTTCAATATCAAATTATTTTTACTCATAATAACGTTTATCTTTTAAGAACTACAAGTCTTTCTATTTGTGGATCCTTTTAAAGACGCCACATGATTGAACAGGCTGGCGTGATCATAGAATGGCGAGTTTGATTGCAAACAAGATTGATATAATGGGAGTCATGTGATTATTGTTGCACTTTTTCATTGGTGAAACTGTTTGAGCCACTGTTGGCGTCCCTGGCAAAAAACAAAAACAAAAACAAAAAAAATTATAAAATCTAATATGAAGAATAGAGAGGAAAATTTTAATGACTAATGTAGCCCAAAGAAGCGGAGTAAGAGTAGCATTTCTTTTAGGGCTGCAACTAACGATTATTTTTACAAACGATTAATCGGATGATTAGTTAAATTAACTTTTTTCAATTACCTTCACAATTTACCTTGAAGTTGTTTTAAGCATGTTGTAAGTAACAATGAAGACAAAATGGATGACTATTTCCTTCAAAAAATATTTTATTACCAGCTCCTGACTTAACTGTAGTGTACAACTGTATTTATCAAATTTGTTGTCAACTGATTTATTAATCGTTAATAGCTGTTGCAGCCTTATTATTAAGAAGCTTGTTTAGACAGTACGATTGAAAAATTGGCAAAAATGTGAATTGTTGTTTTCCAAAGTAAAAGCCGATTTTTTGTTCATGTCCTACTTTGACTTTACAAAAATATAATAAAGAAATCTGATTACATTTAAGACTGATAAGTTATATATATGTTATAATTTCAAAAATTTAGACAAGTTTAAAGCAGAAGTTCAGAATTTTTTACATTAGGCTTAGCGGGGGTTTAATTAGTAGGTGGAGTTGATTTCAACAAATTCCGTGCTGTTTGTAAGTTATTTGTCAGTTTCAGGGCTCCGGAGTGGCTAAGCTAGCGTGAGTCAACTGGGCCAACCTAGCATGGCAATAAAAAAAAAAAAAAACGATACAGATCTACAAACGGGTCCAACATAGTCAAATAAATTCAAAATGCAGATCATTGTTCCAAAACACTCATGAGGCCAAAACATAGTCACAAAAAAACCTGCCGTAACTCATTTAATTCTGCAGGACTATTTTTTTTTTTAATTGAGTAATACGACCCAATAGAGAGGAGTGCTTCAGCCACTCCTGCTCACGCTGCAATTGAGGAAGGTGGGAAGTCGGACTTATCGCACTCGGAGGGTACCAGTTGCGACCTCAAAGCGTTCCAAGCGAATAAACAGCAAAGATGGCTGATCGCGAGTAGTTGTTTTTATTTTGGCCATCAAAAAACATTTTGACCTCCTGCAAACATCCCTTCTCGTAAGCACTCAAGTAGTGGAGAGGTTCCAATGATATTTTTTCCAGATCAGAGGTTGGAAACTCTGACTTCCCACCTTTCTGGAATGCAGCATTAGTCTGCTGCTGAGTTAACTGAGAGCGGCAACATGGCGAAATGTCCTTATAGTGGCTGTGGAAACAGACAGAAGAAATGGGCAAAGGAAAGTTTACATAAATTCTCTATTAAGAATGAGGAACAATATAAACTGGTTACTTGCTGCTGGATACAACATAAAAAATCAACCATGAAAAAAAAAACGATGTGATATCACTCTGCCCTGTTCCTCTGCAGAGCATCTGGATTACAAATGTTGCCGTTCATACTGCAATGATTGACATGCAATTGAAAGTTTTAATGATTTTATCCTGAAAACACAGCTAACACTATTGATTGTGTGGGTCATCGATGATTTTCATGTGTGCAAATGTTGTTGTTTTTTGGCATGCTAAGCAAACATCATTAACTCGCACTAGCTTAGCCATTCCAGAGCCCTGAAACTAACGAATAACTAACAAACTACAGCATTTGTTGAAATCAACTCCACCGACTAATTACACCCTTGCTTGCTCGAAGATAAAGCCTGATGTCAAAAATTCTGAATTTCACCTTTAAGGTGAAGAAGGTCCAACAGTATTAATTGGTTATCAAATAGTTGTCGATTAATTTGCTAATTGATTAGTTGTCGATTAATGGATTAATTTTTGCACCACTAGTTTCCTCCTCACAACTTTACTGACGTAAAAAGTATGGCTTAGTAAAACTACTCTCCGAAGTACATTTCTCCCAAAAAGTTACAACAAGTAATCGTAACGGAGTAAAAGTAACACGTCACTACCCACCTCTGCTCATAGCACACGTCAAGCCCACATACCCCCATGCTCTCGTTGGATTCAAAGCAGTCCATGTAAGTGACTCTTCTGAAACTCCAATCGGACAGAAACTTTAGCAGGTTGATTTTGACTGGCTGCTCCACAAACACGAAGTAGTTGTCAGTCAAGCCAAAACTAGAGACATATGAGCAGAAAGTGAGAAACAGGGACAAACATTTTGGGCTCATCAAACTCTTTGTTTCGTACTGGTCTTGGGTCTTGATGTCTTGGAAAAAAATCTTACTGACCTGTGGATGTAGGAGGGTTTTAACCTCTCACTGCTTGGGAGTTGGACAATGACCTGGGATTTCTCTAAGGGGTCTGAATTGTCTGGAAAAACAGATTGGCAAAGGATAATTCATAGACAGGGTTTCCAGATGGGAAAGACGGTCCCTAGACTAATCACACCGTAAAATTTGACAGTTTCAATAAAAAAATGACAGATTACAACCTCTCATTCATTCATTCAAGATCAGACGTTTCCCCTTATACAACTCAATTTATATTATGTATATTATAACCAAGAAAAAAATATTAGAGTTGTCCGATATTCTCGGGTAGCCGATAATAGCCGATGAAAATGATATTAGAAAATATCAACATTGGTTTTTCATGATTGGGTTTGGGCCAATATGACATCATTGTGTGAGCCCTATGTGATATGGCTTATTGGCACTTTGCACTTAATTCCAAAAAACTGAAAACTACAGTGATCCCTCGTTTTTCGCGGTTAATGTGGACCAGAACCCCCCATGATAAGTGAAAAACCGCGAAGTAGCACTGCCCTCCACCAAATTTTTATTTATTTATTTTCTTTTTTGTTCATTGTATTTATTCAGCTCTGTCATTGGAAAGAGATACTAGTATATATAAGACATGTTTAAAGTATATTAAAAAAAAACAAAAAAAACTTTTATGTATATATTTATTAGGACTGTCAAATGATCAGGGGTGAAAGTGGGCCAGAACGGTCAGGAACGCAGTTCCGGTATAAGATTCAGGGCCAGAACTCAGTTCCGGTATAAGGTTCAGTGCCCGAATGGTGTTTCGGTATAAGATTCAGGGCCGGAATTCTGTTCCGGTACACGGTGCTTTGATTCCGAAAATATGATGGCAACTGTCAAAACACTATATAAAAAAAAAAAAAATTGCTAAGCTGCCACACATGCATTTAATCTCCAAGATGAAAACAATCTACCAACATCAGATTTACATACACAAGTGTTAACAACAAGCATATTAAAGTACTTGTGTAATGTCATCCGTTTCCACCAATATTTATTATTTATTTTATTCCACGGACGGCAGCAGTTTCCCCAGTTCCTGCACTTATCTGAGTGATGATGATGATGAGTCACGTCAATGTGTGAATGCACGCAGCAAAGCAAAACGCCTGGACTCATTTATCTGTTTAATTGGCTGACATAGTGACATGTGATCAGCAGAGATAGTTAGCTCTGATTGGTTCAAATGTGCATGTTTTCTGGAACAGCAAAAAAAAAAAAAAAAAAAAAAAAAAAAAAAAGGTTGTAGGATGCGACAAAAAAGGGCAATGCAACCTAAAATGGATCAAATCTTTAAGAGCAACGAAGTAGTTGACGAGGCTTATTTATCATATTTAGTTTTATTTGCTCTGATGGGGAGGTTCAGAACATCTTAGCTGTCAATGTGCACTTTGGACTTATATTTGTTCATTTATGTTAAGCTGCTTATTCTTTTTTTTTCAGATTTTAAAAAAAGTCATTGTTTACGCGATCTTCAAAATATATTCCATTTCACGCTGCATTTGTACTTATTTTTCTAAATGTACAGTATGTTACTTATATCTTTATTATTTAAAAAAAAGTACCGTTAATGTTTACATTAACTTCAATTTTATTATACATCCTATGTTCTGAAGTAGTTAAAATTGAGATTTGGCATTTAGTATGTGAGGAAATGAGGGAAAATAAAAATTTGAAGATGGAGGTTGGGGTTATTGGTGTTTTTGTTAACTTTTATTTTGCAAATCATTGAAAAAATACAATTTTTGTATGCGTTAAAGAAATAACTGCTAAAACAGTATTCTTTGCATTTCAGTAGTTTAAGAGGTTTGACACCCCCCCCCCCCCAAAAAAAAAAATTGGGTAACACTTTATAATAACGATCCGTTTTACTAGTCAATAGATTAGTAAACTGTTGATAAATGATTTTTTGTTGATTTGTGAAGTACTGTATTTGTTGACAGTTTGTTAAGCATTTACAGGGTGTTCCAATATGGTTAACCCCATTCTAAATGCCCATGCTAGTTGATGGATCCAAATAAAACTATATACACTTTATGTTGAAGGTCATAAGTTTTATTGGTTAAATATACAAAGAAAAATACAAATATTTGTTGGTTCTATGGCAGATTTTCATAAATGTGCAACATTAGCGCTGCCTGCAAAATGCCTTATCAAAATGCCTTTTCTTTTGAAGTGAACGGCATTTCTTAACCTGAAAAGATAGAAATGCCAAACGTTACACGCAAAAACTTGAAATGTTTCTACACAAACTGTTTCAGGTTAAGAACACCCTGTAAATGCTGAACAAACTGTTAACAAATACTTCACAAATCAACAATAAATCATTTATCAACAGTTTACTAATGATCTATTAACTAGTAAAACAGATAGTTATTATAAAGTGTTACGAAAAATTGAAAGAAAAATAAATAAATAAATAACATTTCTGGCTCCGTGGCGACCTTCACGTAGGAGCGTTCCGGCAAGAAATTCTGGCCACAAACGATTCAAATTTTTAATCGAGTTAATCACAGCTTAAAAATTAATTAATCGTAATTAATCGCAATTCAAACCATCTCTAAAATATGCCATATTTTTCTTTAAAATTATTGTTGGAATGGAAAGATAAGACACAAGATGGACATAAATATTCAACATGCTGTGCATCACTACTGTATTTGTTTATCATAACAATAAATCCACAAGACGGCATTAACATTATTAACACATGATGGGAAGTTCGGCAACCATGACTGTCAGTGGTGGCTGCAAATGGTATACAGTATGTTCTGCCTTGTGTTCAATCAGGCGTGCTAAGAAAGAGATTGTCTCTTGCTCCACCCAAATGCATGATGGGAAGTTGGGCAACCATGACTGATAGTAGTGGCTGCCAAAGATTAAACCAATAAAAGGTGCGGTCCAATGAACGCCTGTGTCCACTCGCATTTCTCTGCCTTTTCGCTCTCAATGTGCTAAAATGGCATCCTTGTAAATTGAGGTAGCGTATGAACGGGTCATTCCGTGCATGCGTTAATTGTATCAAATATTTTAACGTAGTTAAAAAAATTAATTACCGCCCATTAACGCAATAAATTTGACAGCACTAATATATATATATATTTTAATAAATGTTTTTTAAGGACTTTAAATGTAATAATTATGATAAGTTTTAAACATGTTACTGTCCCACAGATTTATTTTTAAACAAGAAAAAAAGTAGACGCCCAATGCATTAATTTTTTTTTTTTTTTTTTAAGTGCTTGTCTATATTAAATGCTTGATTAATTGAGTGTCCACGCAAATCTGCTCCAGCTGCTCACTTGCACACAATGAGTTGCCACAGCGATGACTGACGCATGCGGCCCTTTGACGGTCGAGTCTCTGGCAAGATCAAAGCTCAATTGTCTGTCAATCATTGTTTACTTTAATAAGAAACTCCAGTTCACTCTCGAACAAAGAGCAGGGAGAGGGAGCGAGCGAGCGTGATCGGGACAGCTCATCTGTATATATTTATCTTTTTTTGATCGAAAAAAAATCCGCAACGGACTGGGGGTGCGAAGTTTGAAGCGCGAAGTAGCGAGGGACCAGTGTATTTTGGTTTTGACAATGAATACAGTGGTGCAGTATAGGCACTTTTCCCCATAACTTTAGTTGAAGTTCTCTTATTTTTCACAGAATATTTATTTGGAAAACCCTGAAGTTGTTACATTTATCATTATTAAAGCATCCAGTGGGACATCAAAGTAACAATTAGCCATAATATGTGAAGTCCACTACAGTGGCACCTCTACATACGAAGTTAATTCGTTCCAGGACCTTGTTTGTAAGTCGAAATGGTTGTATGTCAAGCAGGATTTTACCATGAGAATATATTATAATTCCATTAATTCGTTCCACAGCCCGAAAACCTACACTTAATCCTTGATAAATACTGCTTTTACTATTACAAATGCCAACTACTTATAGCAAAACAAATCAATTAAAAATGAAAAAATATATATACATAATAATAATTATTATTGTAATAATGTAACGAATCGGGGTTCTAATGTGGCGGACGTGTTTTGCGTGCTGTACCTGAACGCACCACGTGGCTAACGTGACAGAGAGAGAAAGGTGCAGTAGAGATTTTACTTTCCCTTTTAATGTCCTGCTGTTGGCATCAAGTGTGTCGGACAGTAGGCATGTTGTGTTGCACAAGTTCTGAAATAAATGATTAAAAATCTGACGAGGCTGGCAATTTCTTCGGCGGTTTTACCACAATAATAATTGTCACATTTACTTATAAACAATGACGAACTGAGGTCGGAGGAGGATCGTCGAGATCGTAGACATTCTACGGCCGTATTGTCAAGCCAGTTCACGGATGCGCACAGCACGCTCATATTTTTCTATCATTTCCATCTTCATTCACCACCTGCACTAACCTTCTTGGACCCTGTGTTGATTTGTCTCACAAGAAAATCCGCCGTGCGTCCGTCTTGCGGCAAAACTAAGAAACTGCGGCGCTGTTATAAATCGTTGTATTTCGAGCATGTCATCGGATGTAGAAACAATTGGCGTGTCAAATTTTACGTCGGATGTAGAAAAGATCGTGTGTTGAAGCGATCGTATGTCGAGGTACCACTGTATATCAGTATCGGATTTTTGGAGTTGGAAAATGTAGCAAAATGTAAAGAAAACTCACCTTTTTGTGCAGGTGGGATCCTTACAATGTTATAAGCGAGACTCATGCTCTTGCCAAAACAGTTGCCAATGTTGTAGATTGTACCATCTGCATCAAAGTGAGGGTGAGCTGTTACCCCATTGACTGACAGGTACTCGCACAGGTCTACCTAAATTTGGAACATTGACAAAAGCACCATGTTAAGCAGCATACAGTGGTATAAAAAAAGTATCTGAACCTTTTGGAATTTCTCACATTTCTGCATAAAATCACCATCAAATGTGATCTGATCTTCGTCAAAATCACACAGATGAAAAAACAGTGTCTGCTTTAACTAAAACCACCCAAATATTCATAGGTTTTCATGCTTTAATGAGGATAGTATGCAAACAATGACAGAATGGGGAAACTAAGTAAGTGAACCTTCTGCCTCAGGAGACTTAAAGAGCAATTGAAACCATTTTTTTACCAAACCAGTCAGGTGTGTGCCCAATTACTGTTGAGTGATTTAAAGCTGCCCTGCCCAATATAAAACATGCTGTCATTGTAGAAATGTGAGAAATTCCAAAAGGTTCAGGTACTTTTTCATAGCACTGTATGTACAGTGTATCACAAAAGTGAGTACACCCCTCGCATTTCTGCAGATATTTAAGTATATCTTTTCATGGGACAACACTGACAAAATGACACTTTGACACAATGAAAAGTAGTCTGCGTGCAGCTTATATATGTAATATAGTTAATTTATTTCCCCCTCGAACAAACCAATGGCAACAAAAGTGAGTACACCCCTTTGAAAAAACGTACATCCCTAAATGTCCAAATTGAGTACTGCTTGTCATTTTCCCTCCAAAATGTCATGTGACTCGTTACTGGAGTGCTGTCATTGCTGCAGAAGAAAGCCCGCCCGTCTCATCAGACCATAGGACATACAGTGCCTTGCAAAAGTATTCGGCCCCCTTGAACCTTGCAACCTTTCGCCACATTTCAGGCTTCAAATATAAAGATATAAAATTTTAATTTTTTGTCAAGAATCAACATAAGTGGGACCAAATCGTGAAGTGGAACAAAATTTATTGGATAATTTAAACTTTTTTAACAAATAAAAATCTGAAAAGTGGGGCGTGCAATATTATTCGGCCCCCTTGCGTTAATACTTTGTAGCGCCACCTTTTGCTCCAATTACAGCTGCAAGTCGCTTGGGGTATGTTTCTATCAGTTTTGCACATCGAGAGACTGACATTCTTGCCCATTCTTCCTTGCAAAACAGCTCGAGCTCAGTGAGGTTGGATGGAGAGTGTTTGTGAACAGCAGTCTTCAGCTCTTTCCACAGATTCTCGATTGGATTCAGGTCTGGACTTTGACTTGGCCATTCTAACACCTGGATACGTTTATTTTTGAACCATTCCATTGTAGATTTGGCTTTATGTTTTGGATCATTGTCCTGTTGGAAGATAAATCTCCGTCCCAGTCTCAGGTCTTGTGCAGATACCAACAGGTTTTCTTCCAGAATGTTCCTGTATTTGGCTGCATCCATCTTCCCGTCAATTTTAACCATCTTCCCTGTCCCTGCTGAAGAAAAGCAGGCCCAAACCATGATGCTGCCACCACCATGTTTGACAGTGGGGATGGTGTGTTCAGGGTGATGAGCTGTGTTGCTTTTACGCCAAACATATAGTTTTGCATTGTGGCCAAAAAGTTTAATTTTGGTTTCATCTGACCAGAGCACCTTCTTCCACATGTTTGGTGTGTCTTCCAGGTGGCTTGTGGCAAACTTTAAACGAGACTTTTGATGGATATCTTTGAGAAATGGCTTTCTTCTTGCCACTCTTCCATAAAGGCCAGATTTGTGCAGTGTACGACTGATTGTTGTCCTATGGACAGACTCTCGCACCTCAGCTGTAGATCTCTGCAGTTCATCCAGAGTGATCATGGGCCTCTTGGCTGCATCTCTGATCAGTTTTTTCCTTGTTTGAGAAGAAAGTTTGGAAGGACGGCCGGGTCTTGGTAGATTTGCAGTGGTCTGATGCTCCTTCCATTTCAATATGATGGCTTGCACAGTGCTCCTTGAGATGTTTAAAGCTTGGGAAATCTTTTTGTATCCAAATCCGGCTTTAAACTTCTCCACAACAGTATCTCGGACCTGCCTGGTGTGTTCCTTGGTTTTCATAATGCTCTCTGCACTTTAAACAGAACCCTGAGACTATCACAGAGCAGGTGCATTTATACGGAGACTTGATTACACACATTTGGATTCTATTTATCATCATCGGTCATTTAGGACAACATTGGATCATTCAGAGATCCTCACTGAACTTCTGGAGTGAGTTTGCTGCACTGAAAGTAAAGGGGCCGAATAATATTGCACGCCCCACTTTTCAGTTTTTTATTTGTTAAAAAAGTTTAAATTATCCAATAAATGTTGTTCCACTTCACGATTGTGTCCCACTTGTTGTTGATTCTTGACAAAAAAATTAAATTTCATATCTTTATGTTTGAAGCCTGAAATGTGGCGAAAGGTTGCAAGATTCAAGGTGGCCGAATACTTTTGCAAGGCACTGTAGTTCCAGTAATCCATGTGCTTTGTTGACATGTCTTCAGCAAACTGTTTGCGGGCTTTCTTGTGTACCGTCTTCAGAAGAAGCTTCCTCCTGGGGTGACAGCCATGCACACCAATTTCTTCAATCTCTGCAGCAATGGTGACAGAACTCCTGTAACAAGTCACATGACATTTTGGAGGGAAAATGACAAGCAGTACTCAATTTGGACATTTAGGGATGTACTTTTTTCAAAGGGGTGTACTCACTTTTGTTGCCAGGAGTTTAGATATTAATGGCTATATTTTGAGTTATTTTGAGGAGAAAATAAATTAACTCTATTATATAAGCTGCACACAGATTACTTTTCATTGTGTCAAAGTGTCATTTTGTCAGTGTTGTCCCATGAAAAGATATACTTAAATATCTGCAGAAATGCAAGGGGTGTACTCACTTTTGTGATACACTGTAACACTGTTGTTTGTTTTCATGTGTAAGTTGTAAACTGCATAGAAACCAATAAAAAAAAAAAGACCTTTGAAAGAAACTTCATAATGTACAGTGCCTATCATATGTTTTCACCCCTTTCATTGTTTCCCCTTTTATTGCATTCATAATTAAATCAATCATGGTAAAAAGAAAAAACAACAACTTGGCATTTCTAAAACAAAAATTTATTGGGAAAAAAATGTTTATTATAGGCACGTGCCGGTTACTGGTTTCAGGGTTTACTGTGTTACTGGTTTCAGGGTTTACTGTGGTATGAAAATGTCACGGTTTCAAAACCACTCCAGTTTTCCGTCATACCGTCTAATGTATTATGTATTTTTATGTCCCAAAAATGCAGCGAGAAATGGCTTGGAGCGTCAGCGTTCAACCCTCCCCCTCCGGTTGTTGCTCTGTCCTATGTACCGGTGACACTGCTGTCGCTGTCAAAACTACACCTGAGCTTTTTGAAAACCCCCTAAAAAAAGTCTAGTCTAGTATGGGAGTATTTCGGCTGCCGAGAAGAAACAGACGGCTGTGGCTTAGAGGAGGAAGGACAGTCGACATACAGGCAACACCTTCAACATGATTGCACATTTACGTGACCATCATCTGTCACTTAACACAAAATTTAAGCAAGTCCCACCAGCTACAAGAGTTCACTCCAGCGTGTTTTGTGTGTATAGCGATGGTAAAACACATCCTGTAGCGTAAGCTTGTTAACAAGGCCGTTAACATGGCTAGTTTGCATGATATGACGGCTGACTAGTTTTCTCTCTATTAGCATGCTTTTGTAAAGTTTTCCGCCATTGTAAACCACTGTTCAAAATAACATTTTCATAATAAAGCCTGTAGTGTTTTTTCTCTCTGGCGACTTTCTATGTTGAGAAAGGGTGTGTGTGTGTGTGTGTGTGTGTATAATGCAGTAGTGTTACCAGGATGCCAGGTGTGGGTGGGCATTATTCTTACCTGGGTTGGGGGAGCAACAAAAAAAAAAAAAAAAAAAAGCTACAATGCTGAAGTAGGTCGAAATCCAGCGTAGGGGTACTGCACCTTAAAACATGTAATATTTTCTCCTTGAGATA
This sequence comes from Corythoichthys intestinalis, assembly GCF_030265065.1. NCBI lineage: Eukaryota > Metazoa > Chordata > Actinopteri > Syngnathiformes > Syngnathidae > Corythoichthys > Corythoichthys intestinalis. Next base: position 9,669,831 of record NC_080401.1, on the reverse strand, counting down.
ACTGTTGTTGTGATTTGGTCTAAACAAATACAAGTTCATTTGATTTTATTTGACTTAGAACACATCCATAACTGAACAGTATGGACATGCAGGTGAAAATGTTTTTTTTTTTTTTTTAGATAACTTATTGTGGTTCCTCGGTTTTATTATTATTTTTATAGTTATTCTTTGTTCCGCAGCCCCTTTGAGCTCAAATGAACCCCTTCGAATGCTTCAAAATGCACCAAAATCGGCAGGCAGCTCAAGACAGGTGCAATCTTTGATACCATGTAAAGACAAATTCCAAATATACTATGTAGCGCCCCCTAGGAGTCATTCTTTGTCCCACCCACGCTTTGAGCCCTACTTTGACCCCCTCAGAATGCTTCAAAACTCACCAAACTCACAGCCAGGTGAACATTGGTGAAAACTTTGATAAAATGTAAAAAAAAAAAGAAAAAAAAAAAGAAAAAAACAAAAACAAAAAATCAAAATATGCATATATGTGTGTAGCGCCCCCTAGGAACAAAACCAACATTTCATTTCATTTTTTTTTTTTTTTTTTAAAGGTGAAAGAGGAGGTAACAACGCAAAGGTTAAAACTTAGAACACATCAGTACTATATGAATGGGATACCATACGCGGTGCCAAGACTGCCATTAGTACTACATCCAGTTTTCTTTGGGTGGGCAGAGCGTGTCCGTGGGTGGGCACTGCCCACCCCTGCCCCCCTGGTAATGCCCCTGTATGTGTAAGTAATGATGCCAGTCATACGCACCCGCTGTCTCTTGAAACCGCGATAATTTTACTTAAGGTTATCAGACCCTCAAAATCTCATACCGGCACATGTCTAATGGCCAAAAAGCTCAATTTTTGTCTCATCAAACCAAAGAATCTCCTTCCACTTGACCATTGAGTCTTCCACATGCTTTTTGGCAAACTGATCGGGATCTAATATGACTTCTCTCCAACAGTGGCGTTCAACACTGCACATCACCAAATACACACCATCCCCACTGTGAAGCATGGTGGGGGCAGTATCAAGCTGTGGGGATGTTTCTCAGCATCCGGACCTAGAAGCTTGTAAAGACTGCAGAATGAATGCTGCAAAATACACCAAAATTCTGGGGGACAATCTTCTTCAGGCTGCAAAAGAACTGCGGCTTGGGAAATGATGTATTTTTCAGCAAGACAATGATCCAAAGCAAACTACAAAGATACACAGAGATAGTTCAAAAAGCGCCAGGTAAATGTTCCGAGTGGCCGAGTCAAAGCCCAGACCCCAATCCTATAGAATATTTGTGGCTGGACTGGAAAAGGGTGGTTCATGCCCGATATCCGCACAGCCTGACAAAGGTTGAACAGTTTTGCAAAGAAAAATGGCACAAAACTGCAGCGGTAAGATTTACAAGACTGATTGAGACTTATCCACAGACTCACAGCTGTGATTGCAGCCAAAGGTGCATCTACAAAATACCTACTTGAAGGAGCGAATAATTATGCAAACAATCATTTTCATTTATATATTTGTATTTCATTGACATTACTCTGAAGAAATCTGTTTTCACTTTGACATTAAAAAAATTTCCCCAATAAACTTTTTGTGTTAAAAACGTCAGTTTTCACCATGATCGATTCATCGATGCAATAAAAGGGGAAAACATCCAGTGGGGTGAATACTTACGATAGGCACGGTACATTACTAGTGCTCGGGTAAATTGCAGCCTGTGGTTGATCAGTTGGACTCAAACCTTCTTTAAAGTCTCCAGCGAGTCAGGATCAACCTTGGTGATGTAATTCGTCTCTGTGACGGCGTAGAAGTCTTCCCCAACTGGATAGATGTTAACAACGCAGTTATCAGTCACCTCAATGCCCCTGAAGTAGGAGAAAAACCTACACAGATAATACAATTCAGTTATTGATTCATTCATTTATCCTCATGAAGGTCGCGGAGGTGCTGGAGCCTATCATAAATGAATATGGGCAGGACCTGAACTGGTTGTCGGCCAATCACAGGGCACAGAAACAACCACACATAATCACACATTGGTGCCATTACGCATCAGTGTAACGGGTGCACGCAGGTTCGTTGTGTCCGTTGCTTGGGCTAGAGCTACTACTTGGCTTTTGGCCTAGCAGTTAGCATGCTTTCCTGCCGTGCTGGATGCGCGGTGCTGCACGGGTACGAATCCTGACCTGGACGAGGGGGACGGATCGCGTGATGCAGTGTGGTTCCATGAAGACCGGTTACATCAGCAACGAGTAAGCAAATGCGTTCCTTTTTTTTTCAAAACAATAATTATTAGTAGGGGTGTAACGGTACACAAAAATCTCGGTTCGGTAAGTACCTCGGTTTTGAGGTCACGGTTCGGTTCATTTTCGGTACAGTAAGAAAACAAAATGCAAAATATAAATGTGCTAGTTGTTTATTGCACACTTTTGTGCTTTCAACAAAAGGAACATTAGCCTATACAATGCTAGAATTCTGCTCAAAAAGTAGCGGGTATTTAAAGAGAATAATCCAACAACAATATGCCTTGCAGACCCAGTGTATTGGTCAGCTTTCTTTCTGAAAGAAAGAAGAAAAAAGAAGTCCTGTGCAAAAGAGAAAAGCAATCCCAATGACAAAGATTTTAACATGTATTTTACAAATGAAATGCCTCAATGAATCGTTTATTTTTTCTTATGAACGGTTTTCAAAAGCTTTATTGGTGGATTTTCTCAAGTTAAAGCACCACACAAAAATTAATAAATTTTATTGTGTAAGCAGGATCTGTGTATTATTCTTATTATTTAATGACAGGTGTTTTAGCTCATTTCAATGTATTTTATTTAAATGGGCTATTATTTATTTTATTATGTGTTTATATTTTACAAATTGGATGTAGTATTCATTTATATTGTATATTTTATGTTGAATAACTTTAGTTCCTATGTGAATATTAGTTCCTAATTGTTTTGTTGTGGTAGGAGGGTTTTGTATTGAACACTGGGCCGTGTTGGTTATTATTACAGCAGAGAAGACAGCAGTAAATCAACAAAGACAAGTCAACTGTGCCCCGATCTACCACTCAAGAGATCTGATGGACTCAAAAAGTGGGTTACGATTGCATATTAGTTTGAAAATCGACCGGATCCACCGTATTTTTACATGAGTGACTTCCGGTCTACCCAATGCTAGCTAATAGTATTGACGCAGGAGGGCCGCGTCTCACGTCAAATAATAATCCCTGCCGTTCTTTTCGCGTGTGTCACGTTGAGCTGCTTATGGGACGCGTCGAACACGTGGCCGCACTGCGACTGTTGTGCATTGGCTGATTGATTTTAACGCCCACGTTTCACTGCGTTCTCGCGGTGGCCACGTTGTCGCGCCGTTGATGTTTCTGGGTTATATACTGTCCTACCGTGTTGGTCCTCATTATAGTAGAGAAGACGGAGTAAATATAATCTACACAAAGAAACTGTAACCCGATCGACTCACAGCCTCGGGTTACATTATGTCATAAACTCGTTCGGTACGCCTCCGTTCCGAACCGAGCACCCCGTACCGAAACGGTTCAATACAAATACATGTACCGTTACACCCTTAATTATTAGGTTAAATGTCCGAGTTACCGAGTACGTTCCTTTTTTCTCATTTAGCACGAGGATCACTCACATGCACTACGTATAAACCATTGTTTTTTTGTTGTTGGTTTTTTTTAACCTTTCCTGTTCAACTGATTGACATGGAGAATGGAAATCTGAGTGTTCGATTGGTCTGAACAGTTTTAATGTATCAAATGGGAATATGACATACTCCCATTGTGATCATTCAACGTGCCTCGTTGATTAGGAGAAAGCAGCGAACAGGAAGGAGTTATTGGAGGACAGAAGAAAAGAGAGACAGAAGTAGTACAGACAACAACAAGAAATACATTGAACGCCTGCACTAACTGTGAATATGATAGTGCTATTGTTAGCTAGTAGTATTTCCTGTTGACACCATGTGGGGGGGCCTGATAACCAAGTAGAAAGAGGAGAGGGCGTCAGAAAGATAAGTGATTGGGAGGGGTGGAGTGTATACAAATCAGCAATGTGTGGTGTAGAACCCAACATTTGTGTGAATCCCTTGTGTGTGTATGTTGGCATCCTATTCTATGATGCCTGATCGCTAATCCTGACATCGAGTTTTTCTACCTGAGTGAGTCTAATTGCATCTAGTCATGCGTGAATCCCATCTGGCATGTGATAGTCCTAAAGACGAGTGAAAATGCCGCGCTGGAGCCGCCCCAGGGCCTTCGCCCTTCCCCACCCAATCGGAGGGGCGGGCCAGCACAGCACATCCCTCCTCCCGCAGCCCAGCAAGGGGGCCACCGTCATCCCCCCGGGATCCAGGGTGATTCCCCGGGCCATAAACCATTGATTTAAAAAAATAAATAAAATAACACACTTTTACACATCAGACAAACAGAAGTCAGTGGGAATACAGACACTATTTTCAATTGGTGTCAGCCAAAAATAACAATATTGCAGTGTCTGAAAGAACGACAACAGTGATGTTCACCTGGAGAAGATATTTTTGCAGGGGTCAGGGTACATCGCTGTTCCAAACTCCGTGATGACCACTCTGTTCTCAGTCATTGCACGGACATAGGCGTCTGATTTTAAGAACCTAAACAAGAAGAACAAACATATGCATGTGGCAAGAACTGTCAACATTTTCAGGGCAACATCCAATTTTTGGGGGGAATAGCTCAATTCTTACTTGCGGTAGTAGGTTACATGACCGTTCTTCAGGTCAAATTTGTGCACGAGAGCCTGTCCGTCAAACAGGTGGTTGAAAGGTTGGTCCCCGACCTCGAAAAGACCTGGTCCCATCCTGAGAAGACTGCCGCCCAGCCATGTTGGCAGAAGGCCTTCATTGACGTGAAGAAAAAACAACAGATGAAGATGCTCACACGAGTCATTGCAGTACTTGTACTTCTCCTACCTGTGATTTTGGCCTGAATTGGTTCATTCAGCTCCTCCACTGTCTCAAAGAGCTTCCTGTAGCCAGCAGCAGGATGCTCCACACTAAATAGGAAAAGAAAAAAAAAAAAAAAAATCAAATGACTCGTTGGACTACTTTTGGTTGAAATGAAAAACCAGCCTATGTACAAAGAGCTCCGGTGGGTTTCTCTTTGTACGGCATGTGGGAGAGGTGAGAGTTATAGCAGTGTAAGTCCTCAAATGCTCACTATTCTATAAGCATCTAGAAAATGCATGTTCCTTAGTTTAGTCCATTGCAAAGTTTTGTTGTATTAGTTTAGATCTGTGCACTTCTAGAGAAAATAACTATATTGATAGGAAGAGCTTTACTCACCGGCTGACCATGTTGAATGTTCGTAAAAGAATCTCTCCAGTTGCACAAGAAGTTCAGGCTGCATTTATACCACACACTAATTTCCTGTTATGAGTGAGCTGATTCTCCTCCTCCTTCCCACCTCCTTTCTTAACCCCACTGCTCTCCTATGCATCTCCTTCCCCTCTTCTTTAGCCCATTTGCTTTTCTCCACCAGCTTTCCTCCCCCTCTATTTTTCTCCTTCGTGCAGCATGAAAATAAGATGAGCAAGACGGCTTTGTTTTTTAGCGGTCTCCAAAACAAGAACTTTGTTTACCTGACAGAGAGAAAAACTAACAAAGTATGGGGAGGGGGCTGTGGGCCGTGAGTTTGACTGATTGTGCTTGTGTATGTGAAAGAATGTTCTAATTAGTTCCAGACAACTTGGAGAAACTCTCGAAGCAGCAGGAAGTACTTTTACTGGTTGGTTTTGTCGATTGCAGAGGCAGCAACACAGAGAGGAGATGAAATTTTCTACGACACTTTAAAAAGTAATAACAAAGATATTGTCAGTTAATAACTTAAAGGTTGGGAAAGTGCTTGTTTTGGCCAGCGAGTGTATAGAATCTCCTGATCTGACTAGGAATGTGACAAAATATTGAAATAGTTATGGCAGAAAACACTCAGGTGACTTGAAGTTCCGCTCTGAGACCCCCAATTTGGTGAACTTTCAGAATTGTCCGAAATGCATGTGTGATACATCATTGGAAAGCTTAAATTTTCATTTTTCTGGGGGACGAAAAATTTTGAACAGGAGGGCATTTTAGAGTTGTTTAAACAGCAAAACCCTATCTGGAGGTGAGAGCACGCGAGAGCAGAATTACAGATGCCATGACTTTAACAAGATATTATCGCATACTTACCTTGTTTCAATCCAAAAACTCCATGTAGCATGTATCACTGAGTGTCATACAGATACAGCTGTGTATGGCCACAGTTGGATTTTTGGGGGATTTTATGGGTGAAACATGGTAATATAACAAGGGTCGCGATGCAGAAATCGCAGACATCAAGGGATGGTCTTTAAACTTTTTTTTTTTTTTCAATTTTTCTTTGTTTGGATCAATTATTTATCATCTAATATATCGGACAAAATTCAAAAGTAACACAAAAAATATATATATATACAATTAAGCGATAGTTAGGTAGATATCCGTGACTTTTTTACAGACGCCATTTTTTTCATTGTGACATAATTTGTTTAAAAGTTTAAAATATGTGAGTAAATAATTTAAAGTCGTAAATGAAATATGAGACATCAATGAATGATTTAAAGCTAAAAACGACAGACATTTTGAATAATACAGTATATATAATTAATTTCCTTCATTTTATGGCTGGGTTGAAACAAAAGCGGTTGCGCGACGTCTGTAAACGGGGTTTTCAGGTAAAACGGACAAATTAAAAATAGTTTAGGGGCTTAATGCGCCATGAATCTGCTATGGTAACATATAGACATATTGTTCTATCAAACACAACAGGTGTTTTGGCTTAAAATACAGCAGTTTCTTTTAAAGAGGAGTGCAAGAGCAGAAATTGCTTTTTCAATCTTGTCTGTGTTTTCCGCCATATATATCGTGATACTTTGACTCCCAAAAGGTTATGAATATGCTCCTGTCAAGAATCGAGATATCATTGAAAAAAAAAACAAAAAACAGCAAGTTGCTCTCCAAAATCTTCCACCATAATAGTGTCACAGTTAACTCTATGGCTGCCACTGACGGCGCTCATGACGGCCAACCCATTAAGACCGGGAAGGGCGAATGAACATTCGTTCGTTCAAAACCAGAGCATTCCCAGTAACTTCCAATTTTCGAGTTATTTACAGGTCACTTTCTGTTCATTTTTGGGCATTTGGTCCCTTCCTGTTGCGTTTGAGTCACTGCCCATTCAACCCCAGGTCACTGTTCTGTAACCCGAAATCAAGAGGAAGTGACCCATAAAATGCCCCCAAATTAACAGGAAGTGACTGAAAAGCAACAGGTGAAATGGCCGAAAATGACTTCGTTGCCTGGCATTGGCTGCTGTTGACGGCCATGGAAGTGGGAGGGGGCCCGTTTGAAGTGGGAGGGGTTCATTCGTTGCCACCCTCCTAGCTCAAATGGATTGGACGTCTACTAGTAATTAACTTACAGAGGAAGGATGAAGATGGCTTGCTTGTCTGTTTATCACTTTTGTAGAATGATTTCCTGACCCTTATCTGGCTGAGGACTAAGGTCTCATCCCAACCGCTTCACACTCGGCTGCGAACCACTCCAATGAGGGTTGGAGGTCACGGCTTGATGAAGCCAACAGCACCACATCATCTTCAAAATGCAGAGATGCAATGCTGAGGTCACCAAACCGGATGCCCTCAACGCTTCAGCTGCGCCTATAAATTCTGTCAATATACATAAACAGAATTGGTGACAAAGAACAGCCTTGGCGGAGTCCAACCCTCACTGGGAACGAATTCGACTTACTGCGGGTAATGCGGACCAAACTCTGACACCAGTCGTACATGGACCGAACGGCCCTTACCAAGGGGCTCGGTACCTCGTATCCCCGGAGCACCCCCCACAGGACTCCCCGAGGCACACGGTAGAACGCCATCTCCAAATCCATAAAACACATCCAGACTGGTCGAGCGAACTACCATGCACCCTCGAGGATCCTGCCGAGGGTGTAGAGCTGGTCCACTGTTCCACGACTGGGAAGAAAACCGAGAGAGAGATTCGACTTTCCGACCGACCCTCCTCTCCAGCACCTCCGGTCCCCCTTTTTAAAAAGTGGGGTGCCGGAAAAGGGTCGCGTGCCCTCTCCGGGTTTTCCGGGTCTGGAGATTCTGCCCCAAGTGGAGAAGTTCAAGTATTTTGGGGTCTTGTTCACTAGTAAGGGTAGAAGGGAGCGGGAGATTGACAGACGGATCGGTGCAGTATCTGCAGTGATGTGGACTCTGCACCGGTCCGTAGTAGTGAAGAAGGAGCTGAGCCGAAAGGCGAAGCTCTTGATTTACCATTTGATCTATGTTCCTACCCTCACCTATGGTCACGAGCTGTGGGTCCTGACCGAAAGAGCAAGACCCCAGATACAAGCAGCCGAAATGTGTTTCCTCCGCAGGGTGTCCGGGCTCTCCTTTAGAGATAGGGTGAGAAGCTTGGTCATCCGGGAGGGACTCTGTGTCAACCCGCTACCTCTCCGCGTTGGGAGGAGCCAGTTGAGGTGGCTCGAGCATCTGGTTAGGATGCTTCCTGGACGCCTCCCTGGAGAGGTGTTCCGGGCATGTCCCACCGGCGGGAGGCCCCGTGGACGACCCAGGACACGCTGGAGAGACCATGTCTCTCTCCTGGCCTGGGAACGCCTTGGGTTCCCGCCGGAGGAGCTTGTTGAAGTGGCTGGGGAGAGGAAAGTCTGGGCTTCCCTGCTAAAACTGCTGCCCCCGATACTCGACCCCGGATTAAGCAGCAGATGATGGATGGATTTCCTGACCAATGTATCAATAATCATTGTATTGCCATATAGTGAGATCATCGTTTTCGGGAGCTTTGTATCGCAAATCGTATCGAATCGTGAGGTACCAAGAGGTTCCCCACTCCTAGATCTGAGCTTGTGACCAATTTTGCCATCACGATGGTGCGAAGTAAATGCCTCAAACTTAAACAAGGTATAATTTGAAACGTAGTTACTGAAAACATATTTATGATTAGTCTTTAAGAAAATATTGGTTACTTCATGCACACAATTGACTTGATTGTGCGTTCTCCCCTACTCCACATCTAGTTTTATCGGTGTACCCCTTATGACAGACCTCGGCGCCAAAATTTGGCATATGGGAAAGTCGTGTGCTAGAAGATGTGGGGACCACGTCACTCATTTCATCTTGGGGCCGTTTGTTTTGACAGGTGGGGCATGGCCCACACGAGTTGCCTCTTACTTCATGCACTCATGACTTTTCGCAACAAGTATCTGCCACTTTAGGCTTATCATTCAGGGCTTTCAGGAGGAGTTGGAACGGGGCTTTGTAGTTCAGGATGGCCCTCCCACCACTCTAATGCATCATTTACCAAGGGTGTTGGGGCATCCTCCATGGACCCAGGAGGGGGTCACCATGCTGTTAGCGCCATTGGGGGAGCGCTTCCTCTGGGTGGAGGTCCTCTCCTGGCCTGGGCCTCAGGGTCCATGGTGGTCTCGCTGTGGTCCCCTTTGCGGTGTCGGCGAGGTTTCTGGATGGGTGGATATAGTGGTGGGCGTGGGGGGATGATTGCACATCTATTCGTCTGCTTTCTAATGGATGGTTGGTAGAATCTCGGATGGGCTTGAGGACTACCCTGGGTCATGGGAAGCTGACCGTGTCGGTGAGCTAAGGCTGCAGGTGGAGGGATGAGCTAAACTCGCTCGGTAAACCTTAGGTCTTAGGTAAACAGAGCTTTTCCGGTGAAAATTCTTGTGAATAAATGCTTAAATCACAGAATTCTTTATAGATATGGACGTAAAACAGTCTAGATAAAACAGTCTAGATTCTTGGTTAAAAGAAAGAAAAAAAAAACCAATGCAGTTAGCCTTTATTTTACGTAAATATGTCGTAGTACGATGCTAGTCTGTTAGTAAATCTAGCGGCCGCCTTATGTAAAGAGCTTTTCCGGTGAAAATTCTTGTGAATAAATGCTTAAATCCCCAAATTCTTTATAGATAATGGACATAAAACAGTCTCGATTCTTTGTTAAAAGAGCAAAAAAACGAACAGTTAGCATTTATTTTACATAAATATGTTGACGAATGATGCTAGTCTGTAAGACGATGTGGTGGCAGCCTTAGAACGGAGCTTTTTATGTTGAAAATTCTTGTGAAAAAACGAAAAATATAATAATTACCTTGAATCCTCGAACAAATCACTCCTGTGACAATCCTTCCTGTTTGTATGTGGTACAGCTTTCGTACTTTTGCGACCTAAATCAGGCGTTGGATCGCTGCATGTGTCGCTGCGACCGTTAGATAAATAACTAAAGCCATAGACTTCATAATGTATTGACGGGACATGGGGCGCGGGGCTGATAAATAGGGGGCCTGCATTGTTGGCGAGGTCGTCCAAGCTGACCGAGTGGAATCACAGACAAAGAGCTTTTTTTGTTGAAACTTCTTGTGAATAAATGCTTGAAACCCTGAATTCTTTATAGATACAGTATGGACATAAAACAGTCTCCATTCTTGGTTTAAAGCAACAACAACAACAAAAGCGTGCAGTTAGCTTTATTTTATGTAAATACGTCGAAGTACAATGCTAGTAAATGTAGCTAGTGACCGCCTTATGTAAACAGAGCTTTTTTCAGTAAAACTTCTTGTGAATAAATGCTTAAATCCCTGAATTCTTTATAAATATGGACATAAAACATTCTGGATTCTTGGTTAAAAACACACACAAAAAAAAACAAAAACGTGCAGTTAGCATTTATTTTACGTAAATAGGTCTGTGGTGTCGGTATAAAAATAACGAGCATCGGTTTGAACTCATATGGCTCTTTACTGTGCAATCAGTAAAAATAAACAGTACAGCAGTAGCAGCTAGTAAACAACATGTATGGCCATCACAGCATGGCACACAGCAACATCAGGCTTCTTCCGCGTGTCGCTTACTTTCTACTGAGGCAATATTGCCACCTGGTGCTATACTCAGGGAACACAACATCTCCTCTCTCTCCAAGTAACTCGGTAAATAACTTACCTTTACATAGGCATATTAACACAGTAAAACAGTGTGTATAATTAAAAAAAGAACACTCTTAATAAGCTTTCACAAATGCCCAGCAAGTATCAATCATTTTAATGGATTAACATTTTAAGTGTATTAATTTCAATTTAAATTGGTCAATCTATGGTATAATGTAGTCCTTGTGCCACTTGGGTTTGGTTTTAACACGTGGCATTTTGTGAGAAGGTGAATGACTGGCATTTGTGCGTTGCAGTCGAGATGTGTCAGTGTCCTGTCCAGCCACAGGAGAAGTGTGGGCAAGATTACTGGCATTCCAAGTCTTCCCATCACTCAGTAAGAAGGTGTTTGGACCTTTCTTCTCTCTCACTGTAACCGGGGAAGTGAATCTGGGGTGTGTTTTCGGGACGTGATGAGGCTTTCTTATCCTCACCTTTTCTTTTTTTTTTAACCTGTCCTGTTCAGCTGTTTGACACAGAGAATGGAAGTCTAAGTGCCCAGATAGTCTGAACAGTTTTAATGTTTCACATTGAGAGTCTGACATACTCTCTTTGTGATCATTCAACATACCTCATTTATTATGACAAAACAGCGAACAGGAAGGGGTTATGGGGGAACAGAAGAAAAGAAACACGAGAAGAAAGAGAAGATACACAAACAACAACAAGATATACATTGAACGCCTAACTACACTAACTACTAATATGTTGGTGCTATCGTCAGCTAAATGTATTTCCGGTTGACACCATGTGGGGGGCCTGTTGACCAGGGAAAGAGGGGGAAGAAGGTAGGCGAGTCTATAAACTAAGTGATAGAAAGGGGTAGAGTGTACACAAATCATCTCTGTGATCTTGAACCCAGTAATCGTGTGAATCCCTTGTGAGTGTAAGCCCGTTGGCGACCGACCCTATGCCGCCCCATGGCCAATCCATGACACCATGACCCCCGCCAGAGCGCACCCAATAACATCCAGCCACACGCGAGCCCCGCAGCCCAGCAAAGAAGCCCTCGACCCCCCCCGGAATCCAGGGTGGTCCCCTGGGCCACCCGCGCGCTCATCTACGGGCCCTTGGGAATGGCAAGAGGGGACGCACCACCAACTCCGCACCCTTCCCCAACCCCGTCCGCCCACCCGGGCCACGAGCCGCAGCCCCCCAGCCGGCACGGCACGTCACGGGGCCTCCAGCGGCCCACCAAGCCCAGGGCAGGGCAGGGTCCCCCGCCGTAGCAGGTAACATCCAGCAGATACACCGCCGCCCAGCCAGCGATCCGCGGCGGAGCACAGGGCGGATACCCAGTTAGAGAAGAGAGGGGAAGGCGGAGGCAGGAGAACGCCGAGGAGCCGCCGTGGGGCGATGCAAGACCGGAGCACCGACATCCCCACACTCCCGCGGCCGGCAGCCCAGGCAGAGAGGAGGCCACGCCTCGGGAGCCATGCCATAGAAAAACTTGTGGGACCCACCTACCGCCCTATTACTGTGGCTTATCCTCACTTTTTCTCGTGGACGGAAAGAAGGTATGCGTGCACCAAGTCCCGCGTCAGTGTAATGCTTCATTTTACTCCGATTACACTGCGGAAACAAGGTTGTACTTCAAAGCAGAAAACAATGGAAGGAAGCGTTCAATGGTTTATTAAATACTAAAATACACACAATCGCTGCCTGAAAAGAATACAATGGGTCCATGACAGTAGGTCGACAGGGATAAGTAAAATACTAACCTAAGTGGTAGGCAGAGAGCCGATAAGACAACAAAACAAAGCCAGCGGGATCCTACCTTCCATTCATAAGCGGATTTTAAGGGGGGGCCAGGCCCCCGCCTGGTGGCCGAAAAGTGTAATTGCATGAAACCGACTTTCCTATAAACGTAAAAGTTGGAAAGCAATAGAACTGCAACAAAAATGAATGAAATGAACAAAAAATATATTTTTATAACGGGTCAAAATAATTTTTCAAACAAATCATGTGACTAGCACCTTAGACAGTCATTTGCTTTGCATATAATTTTCACCAAAAAAACAAAAAACAAAAAAAAAATTAGGGGAGGGCAATTTTATCTTTCAGATGTTTTTTTTTTCTTTGTTTAAAATATTTTTTGGGATTGAAGCAACTTTTTTTTGGTTTTGATTGAATGATTTAGGCACAAATGTCCTACCCATAATATGGCCCAAACACAAACAGGATTGCGTCAATAAAATCAAACTTTTTCAATGAAAATTTAAGTGTTCAAATGCAAATTTTTCAATCTCAAATATTTTTTCGCATTCAGAAACGTTTTCTATGATTGAAATGTTCCTTTTTTTTTGATTGAAGTGATTTTTCTTTTTGAAAATATATATTTTTTGAAGCCACTTATTTTTTGATATAATAATTAAGACAAAAACGTCCTTGCCAAAATGTTGCCCGAACACAAATCAACATTACTTCAATCAAAAAAGTTGCTTGAATCCCCCCAAAAATTTCAATCAAAGAAAAATAGCTTTCACATGCATTTTTATTTTCAAATTTATTTTAGCACTCAAACACTTTTTTTTTTTTATTGAAGCGACTTTTTTTTGGATTGAAAATATACATTTTCTTTGAAGGAACTTTTTTTTTTCAAACTTTTTTTTTGATTGAATAATAAAGACACAAATCTACCTCCATATGGCTCCACTATTTATGACTGGGTTAACTACATTGGCACGACACCGGCGTGATAATGAGTTAAAACACGTGCCATTAATACAGGTAACGAGTGGAGCCTAGTTAGACCTCATTAGACCTTGTTAGAAGAAGTTAGACCTATTTGACTGGCAGAAATCCTGATTTTTTGTAGGTGACCAAATACTTATTTTCCACTCTAATTTGGAAATAAATTCTTTAAAAATCAATGTGATTTTCTGTTTTTTTTTTCACATTCTGTCTCTCATGTTAGAGGTTTACCCATGTTGACAATTACAAGCCTCTCTTATCTTTTCAAGTAGGAGAACTTGCACAATTGGTGGTTGACTAAATACTTATTTGCCCCACTGAACAACAAGCTTTGTCTCAAATTGTGAATGCATGCATACACCTGTTTTTAAGTGATGTGGCAGATCTGTATGAACATGTTCTGGATGCTGTGTGAAGACACCGCTGATGAATACACAACAGGCGGTCAGTGTAAGAGTATTTTAATCCAAATGTAAAAAATAATACAAATCAAATGTCTTCCTCTGTTAGCTGCTTGTGTAATTACCAAGCCACTTTATTTATCCGAGGGCTATTATGTGGTATCAATTTAAAACAATGTAGACATCTCTGACTTAAATCTTCACTTAACCTAGCATACATGTGAGCCCTAAATATTCGCAGAGAACCCATTAAATTTCAACCTCAAACCTCTAAAATGGGATAAAGTGCTAATTTGTATGTCACTATTCTTTGGCACACAATACAATTCAAAATAAAACCGGAAATGCCACTAAGGCTTGAAGTCAGTATGCATCTTCCCTAATGCAATCAAATTGAATTGTTTTCCCAGAAACTGCTGATAGTTAGTTTTGTGTCAGATAATCATGGACTTTTAACTGCCAACACAACAAGGCTCAACTTATTTTGCAAGATCCACAGGAAGAACTAATCACGCAGCGTTTTAGTCACACCTCCTTATTTGTATTTAAAGAAGGCCGGGTTTCTTGATCAGTGTGCATTTCCTATACAGCCTGTCTTGTAGCTAAGTGCACCCAGAAATTTCTGAAATTAAAACTGCGCAGTATTGACCTCTTGCTTCCAGTCTTTTATTTGGTAATCCAGTCTGGTCGTCTGACCTGAATTGAAAACGAACACGCGGAGGACCTGAAAGACTGCCTCCAGCAGGATCCAAGTGGGATGGAAAAAACACGAGCGGAAAGAGATTTGACTCTGGCTCAAACAAAAGATCAGAATTCCAGAAGGGGGGAAAAAACCAGCTAATGTTCCGTTATGTAAGAGATTATTTGTTCTCTATCCGCTCAGTAATTCAAACTTGAGGAACACAATAGTTTGTGTGTGAAGTTAGCTGCTCCAACGAGGTATGTTTACGATCTCATTCTTAAAAATAAAGTACAATGTGTTTCATACACTTGACTGAGTTTGTTGTTGTTTGCTTCTTCAGATTAAAGATGCCCATGCATGGATACTCACTTTTCTTCCTAGCACTCCTTGTGTTGTTGTCATCGTGGAGAGTTTGTTTTTGTGGTAAGATTCTTGTAGTACCCTTCGAGGGCAGCCTCTGGTTGAATATGGAGGTCCTGGTTAAAGCACT
Source organism: Corythoichthys intestinalis (assembly GCF_030265065.1). Lineage (NCBI taxonomy): Eukaryota > Metazoa > Chordata > Actinopteri > Syngnathiformes > Syngnathidae > Corythoichthys > Corythoichthys intestinalis. Next base: position 9,654,540 of record NC_080401.1, on the reverse strand, counting down.
CCACTCTCACGGTCACTCCATGGATGTGATACGGACTGATAAGAGCTGGTACATTAAGGATGGCATGCCACACTACAACACCATCACGGTATCCGTCAACGAAGTGTTCGACCCGGACTTTGTCAATCCTCTTCTGGAGAAGACTTTTGCTCTGGAGAGGCAGCAAAGCTCCTTGATGAGCTTTCTAAGTCTTAATCTTCAAATGTTCAAGGCGATGTCCGGTACCAGCAGGATCATGTGCAAGTTGGCCATTGAGATATTAAAAGATGACAATTTAATGGCTCGTCTGAGGGAGAGTCAGTATGACCTGGTTCTCACAGACCCGGAGTTGGGAACGGGTATCATGTTGGCTCATGCTCTACAGCGACCTTTAGTCTATAATGTGCGTTGGGTGATGAGCAAAGAGGGGCATCTGGTCCTGGCGCCTACTCCTTTGTCTTACGTTCCTATGACTGGCTCCGGACTGTCTGATAAGATGACTTTCTTCCAAAGGATTAAGAATCTTATATACTTCGCCACATGGGAATTCCAGTATATATTTTTAGTCATACCTCATTACCAAGCTGTCTGCGATCAGTTCTTTGGCCCAGAGGTAAGATTTGATGAACTTATCCAGAGTGCTGACTTGTGGCTCATGAGAGCAGACTTTGTCTTTGAGTTCCCTCGCCCCACCATGCCCAACGTAATTTACATGGGAGGCATCCAGTGTAAGCCCGCAGAACCTCTACCCGACCACCTGGAGGAGTTTGTACAGAGTTCTGGAGAACATGGCATTATCGTCATGTCTTTGGGGACTATTGTGAGCCAACTCCCTGAAGATGTCGCCGATGAGATCGCAGCTACTTTTGCCAAGCTCCCGCAAAAGGTCATCTGGAGCTACAGAGGTTCCAAGCCTTCCACTTTGGGTAACAACACCCTCCTTGTGGGCTGGATGCCACAAAATGACCTGCTTGGGCATCCCAAGACTAAAGTCTTCGTGGCTCATGGTGGGACAAGCGGCGTCCTGGAGGCAATTTACCACAGCGTCCCAGTGGTGGGAATACCATTGTTTTTTGACCAGTATGACAACCTGGTGCGTTTGTCAGAGAGAGGAGCAGGTGTGATGGTCACATTGGCCTTAATTAACAAAGATGATAACTTCCTGAAGGCCCTCCAGGAAGTTATTACCAATCCTTCCTACAGGAACAACATGCAGAAGCTCTCCAAGCTCCACAAAGACCAGCCCATCCCACCGCTAGACAATGCTCTCTTCTGGATCGAGTTTGTTATGCGGCACCAGGGTGCAGCTCACCTGAGGACCGAGTCCTACAAGCTACCCTGGTACGCCTACTACTCTGTGGACGTATATCTATTCCTGTCTGGGGTTGTGCTTGTTTTGTTGTTAACATTTTTTATCGTGATGAGACTGTTGTGCTCAGCTTTATGTAAGAGGAAATTGAAACGTGACTAGATCAGTCATATTGTTTCTTTACAAAGATGGCAGTTATGATTGTGCTCCCTGTTGTGTTTTTCAGGATCACATCTGTAAAACAAATTAATAATGAGCTGTTTCTTTGACGATATTAGGAGAAATCAAACTGTTTAGTATTATCTCCCACTGGAATGTGATCATTGGCTGCCATCCCTTCTATTTCAAATGAACTTTATCACATTCCGTGAAACCAATGTGGTAATTGTTCCCAAAAACCTAGAACTAGTTAAGACCTGCCTGTTCAAGGAGAGCCCTGTTTGGAATGCGTTGTCATATAACCTCAAAGGTCTATTTCTTTTGGTACAGAAACCAGCGTAGGCTATGTTGGATCTCTTCACATTTAACTCCTGTGTGCAGTGCAGACTCCTGAATATGCAGAGCAGAAAATATCATTTTTAGGCCAGAAAGTTAGCTTTCTTCAATAAGTTTGGAGGCTCTTTATCACGGGATCTCATTATTGATTGTCCAATGAGCTGGCATTGCTATGAGGGGGGAAAGGGGGCTCACGAGATATGGAGATGGGTGATAAATGAAGAATCGCTAGCCTCCTTGAAGTAAGATCTTCAATCCCAAAGGCATCATTCCACAGCTGAGCTATTCACCAATAGACAGAGGAAGTTGAGTTGTTCTGGTATGAGTATTTAGTCTTGATTCATAATTTGTGACATCCTTAGATTCTATGGTTTATGATGTCTGGGTATATTAGTGTGTTTGTGGGGTGGGGGCACATCTTATTCTTTTCAATCATTGTTTGCGACTTACAAATCACTCAATTCGCTGTACATTTCTATTTATTTTACTTGTGATACGCTAAACATCGCAATTCAAACTTTATGTACAGTGGAGCAAATAAGTATTTAGTCAACCACTAAATGTGCGAGTTTTCCCGCTTGAAAATATTAGAGGCCTGTAATTGTCAACATGGGTAAACCTCAACCATGAGAGACAGAAAGTGGGGGAAAAAAGAAAATCACATTGTTTGATTTTTAAAGAATTTATTTGCAAATCACGGTGGAAAATAAGTATTTGGTCAATACCAAAAGTTCATCTCAATACTTTGTTATGTCCCCTTTGTTGGCAATAACTGAGGCCAAGCGTTTTCTGTTTCTCTTCACAAGCTTTTCACACACTGTTGCTGGTATTTTGGCCCATTCCTCCATGCAGATCTCCTCAAGAGCAGTGATGTTTTGGGCTGTCATTGGGCAACATGGACTTTCAACTCCCTCCAAAGATTTCCTATGGGGTTGAGATCTGGAGACTGGCTAGGCCACTCCAGGACCTTGAAATGCTTCATACGAAGCCACTCCTTTGTTGCCCTGGCTGTGTATTTGGGATCATTGTCATGCTGAAAGACCCAGCCACGTGTCATCTTCAATGCCCTTGCCGACTAAATACTTATTTGCCCCACTGTAATTATATATATATATATATATATATATATATATATATATATATATATATATATATATGGCAGAAAACACAGACAAGACTGAAAAAGCAGTTTCTGCTCTTGCACCCCTCTTTAAAATAAACTGCTGTATTTCAAACCAAAACAACTGTTGTGTTTGGTAGAACAATATGTCTAAATGCTGCCATAGCAGATTCATGGCGCAGGAAGCCCCCAAACTATTTTTAATTTGTCCGTTTTACCCTGGATACCCCCGTTTACAGACGTCGCGCAACCCTAAACCCTGACCCTAGAATTTCGGATGGGCTTGAGGACTGCCCTGGGTAGCTGACCGTGTCGGTGAGCTTGGGCTGCGGATGGAGGGATGAGACAAGCTCACTCCCCCCTCGGTTAGTGGGGGCGGTGCCGTGCCTCCTTGGCGGCTTTCACACAGCAGTTTCATTTTCTGCATGACTAACACACACTAGAGTGGGTACACACATGACTTGGTGCAACCAGGCACATTCACATAAATGAAATTGTTGGTGTCAGGATTAGCGATCAGTGATCAAAAAGTAGGATGTCGACTCGTTAAATGCTCATGGGTGATTTGTGCTAATATTGGGTTCCTCACTTCACATTACTGCAGGGTTGCCAAACAAAGTCCACCAAGGGGTAAGAGGGTCCTAGATTTCATCCCAACCAACATAGTGCAGACAGTTCAACCAATGAATTTTCTGCTGAAACAAGCAGCACCTGACTCCAATGAACATGATTACACTTGTAAGAGATAAGATGGGTGAAAAGGTGTCCTCTTTATCAAGGGTGTAGGTTTGGTCTCAACATTGGTAGGGACGATACAACAGCATCACCTGCATGTACAGTTTTTTGCTGGGGATGGGACATTAATAAGACCAAACAGATTATTACATTTATCAGGAATATTAACCTAATTAATTGATAGGCTAAATGATCAATGCAAAATAAAGCTGTATACTAACTTTCATGTGTATTGGTTCAGATGATATACAGTCCGATTCAAACTTTTGTTTTCAAAAACTACTCAAGAAAGATTTTGAAAACTTCCAGAATAAATGTCTGGGTTTATTAGCAAATTTCAATTGCAATATTTGAACATAATTTAAATTATGTTAACATACACAATAAATACAAACGTGTTGATAATCTCTTAATTATCCAGGAAGGCAAAAAATAAACATTTGTCTTAAGACCACTGAGCATTGTCTATCTAAATAAAGAAATTAAATATAACTGGAAAAAACTTTTTAGTCAGGGAAGAACAAAAATAAATAAAAATGGGGCCCTCCTTCAGTACTACTGCTTTTGTCCACAAGGACAGCCAAACTCAACAAATAATGAAAGCTCCTTTGGGCTGCTTTAAGACCACATAAATAAAAATGAAAATTGGGGAGAAAAGGGTAAACCTCGGTTCACTACATTTCTCAGAGTTTAATTAACACGTAAACAGTAGAAAACACATATACGAGTACACTTTTCTTTCAGCAGCTTCCTCCTCGAGTTTTGCAGGTTATCAAACTCACACAGTGTAATGTTATGCTAATTAGTCTGATACCAGTTGGACTTTCAGTAGCAAAATTAGTGAAGTGTTCCCCACCTCCACAATATTGACATCTTTTTACATTACTTACAGTGGTTGCTGCTGGTTGAAAAAAAACAAACAAACTAATATCCCTCCTCTTTGAAGGGGGCGGAGTAGGCAACAGGTTGTTGACATGTTGTATTTCTGTGGGGGCTGTGAGTGTGTTTGTGGGAGAGGGGAGGTCAAGTCATCGGCTAATCAAACGTGTGTTTGAGAAAAAAAAATGGACTGGCACATTCAGCAAGTGAAAAGAGGTAAGTCTGTACATAATGAAAATAATTCACTTAATTATGGTACGGTCAATTCTATCCTTACAACTCAATTACCTATATACAGTGCCTTGCAAAAGTATTCGGCCCCCTTGAATCTTGCAACCTTTCGCCACATTTCAGGCTTCAAACATAAAGATATGAAAATTTATTTTTTTGTCAAGAATCAACAACAAGTGGGACACAATCGTGAAGTGGAACAACATTTATTGGATAATTTAAACTTTTTTAACAAATAAAAAACTGAAAAGTGGGGCGTGCAATATTATTCGGCCCCTTTACTTTCAGTGCAGCAAACTCACTCCAGAAGTTCAGTGAGGATCTCTGAATGATCCAATGTTGTCCTAAATGACCGATGATGATAAATAGAATCCACCTGTGTGTAATCAAGTCTCCATATAAATGCACCTGCTCTGTGATAGTCTCAGGGTTCTGTTTAAAGTGCAGAGAGCATTATGAAAACCAAGGAACACACCAGGCAGGTCCGAGATACTGTTGTGGAGAAGTTTAAAGCCGGATTTGGATAGCTCATCACCTTGAACACACCATCCCCACTGTCAAACATGGTGGTGGCAGCATCATGGTTTGGGCCTGCTTTTCTTCAGCAGGGACAGGGAAGATGGTTAAAATTGATGGGAAGATGGATGCAGCCAAATACAGGAACATTCTGGAAGAAAACCTGTTGGTATCTGCACAAGACCTGAGACTGGGACGGAGATTTATCTTCCAACAGGACAATGATCCAAAACATAAAGCCAAATCTACAATGGAATGGTTAAAAAATAAACGTATCCAGGTGTTAGAATGGCCAAGTCAAAGTCCAGACCTGAATCCAATCGAGAATCTGTGGTCTCCGTATATATGCACCTGCTCTGTGATAGTCTCAGGGTTCTGTTTAAAGTGCAGAGAGCATTATGAAAACCAAGGAACACACCAGGCAGGTCCGAGATACTGTTGTGGAGAAGTTTAAAGCCGGATTTGGATACAAAAAGATTTCCCAAGCTTTAAACATCTCAAGGAGCACTGTGCAAGCCATCATATTGAAATGAAAGGAGCATCAGACCACTGCAAATCTACCAAGACCCGGCCGTCCTTCCAAACTTTCTTCTCAAACAAGGAGAAAACTGATCAGAGATGCAGCCAAGAGGCCCATGATCACTATGGATGAACTGCAGAGATCTACAGCTGAGGAGGGAGAGTCTGTCCATAGGACAACAATCAGTCGTACACTGCACAAATCTGGCCTTTATGGAAGAGTGGCAAGAAGAAAGCCATTTCTCAAAGATATCCACAAAAAGTCTCGTTTAAAGTTTGCCACAAGCCACCTGGGAGACACACCAAACATGTGGAAGAAGGTGCTCTGGTCAGATGAAACCAAAATTGAACTTTTTGGCCACAATGCAAAACGATATGTTTGGCGTAAAGGCAACACAGCTCATCACCCTGAACACACCATCCCCACTGTCACTGTGTTCACAAACACTCTCCATCCAACCTCACTGAGCTCGAGCTGTTTTGCAAGGAAGAATGGGCAAGAATGTCAGTCTCTCGATGTGCAAAACTGATAGAAACATACCCCAAGCGACTTGCAGCTGTAATTGGAGCAAAAGGTGGCGCTACAAAGTATTACCGCAAGGGGGTTGAATAATATTGCACGCCCCACTTTTCAGTTTTTTATTTGTTAAAAAAGTTTAAATTATCCAATAAATTTTGTTCCACTTCACGATTGTGTCCCACTTGTTGATTCCTGACAAAAAATTAAAATTTTATATCTTTATGTTTGAAGCCTGAAATGTGGCGAAAGGTTGCAAGGTTCAAGGGGGCCGAATACTTTTGCAAGGCACTGTAACTGAAGTCATTATGTAATCCAAATAAGGTTGCTTAAAAGTTGGTGGGGACAATTTGAGCACCTGAAAAGTGGGTAGTGTTATGTCCCTACTGTCCCTATGCAGCCCTACGCCCTTGCTCTTCATTGGTTGAAAGGAAAACTCTTACCGACTTGGCCCTTTATACGACCCCAAGCAAAAAGTATGGAATCACCAGTCTCGGACGAACACTCCCTCAGACATTTTATCATGTAGAACAAACTCTGATAAAAAGCTTGAAAAAAAATTAGTTCAAAAGTGCAACTTGGCATTCAGAAACACTAAAATAAATGAATAAATAACACTGACGTGGTCAGTAAATTTTACTTTTATAGAGCAAGGGCAGGGAAATAAATATAGAATCACTCCATTCTGGAGAAAAAAAAAATACAGAATCACTCCATTTTGAGTAGAAAATACAGACACACCCAGTCAACTTCCTTTTCCTCAATTGGGCCCCTGCCTCAGATTAGATCTGCTCGTTAGTCACCAGCTAAAAACAATGCAGTTATCACACCTTGGAGGGCTGCTGGACCAAATGGATTCACAAGAATCATGGCTCCAACAATAGAGATGTCTCTTGAGACCAAGGAAAAGATTATCAAACTTCTTGAAGTAGGTAACGCTACACGTATGGTTGCCAAAGATGTGGGCTGTTCACAGTCAGTTGTATCAAAAATCTGGACCAAGTACAAATAGCATGGCAAGGTTGTTAAAGTTAAGCATACTGGTAGACCGAGGAAGACATCCAAACGTCATGACAAACAACTAAAGGCCATATGCCTTGAAAACAGAAGATGCACAACAAGACAAATGAAGAAATGGGAGGAAGCTGGAGTCAAGGTATGTGGCAGAACTGTGAAAAAAAAAAAAAAAAAGGAAGTGGGATTTTCATACAGGAAAGCTAAACGGAAACCAACATTGACACTTAAACAGAAAAGAACGAGACTGCAATGGGCTAAGGAGCGGTAATCATGGACTGTAAATGACTGGATGAAGGTTATTTTCAGTGATGACTCAAGAATCTGCATTGGAGAAGGTGAAGTTGCTGGAACTTTTGTTTGGTGCGGTTCCAGTGAGATTTACAAAGATGACCGCCTGAAGAAAACATCAAAATTCCCTCAGTCCTTGATGATATGGGGCTGCATGTCAGGCAAAGGCACTGGGGAGATGGCTGTGGTTAAATCTTCAATAAATGCACAAGTTTACATTGAAGGTAAAAAAAAGATTTCTAATCCCTACAATTCAATTCCTTCAATCTAAGATCATGCATCATGTCACGGAGCTAAAACTGTTAAAGCATTCCTTGGAGAAAGACTCATCCAGTCAAAATGTACTGCCCTGCAAATAGCCCAGATCTCAACCCTATTGAAAATGTGTGGTGGAATTTAAAAAAATAAATAAAATATCCACAGCAAGCGTCCGACCTGCAAGGATGATCTGGCAACTGCAATCAAAGAGAAATGGCACCAAAATGATGAAGAATACTGTTTGTCACTCATCAAGTCCATGCCTCGGAGACTGCAAGCTGTCATATAAGCCAGAGGTGGTGCAACTAAATACTAGAAATGTATTTCTCATGATTCCATGTTTTTCCTCAGAATGGAGTGATTCTATATATATTTTCCTGCATTTGCTCTATAAAAGTAACACTTTTGAATTCATTTTATCAAGCATTTTGTCTGAGTTTGTTCTACATAATAAAATGTCTGAGTGCTAATCCGAGACTGGTGATTCCATACTTTTTGTTAGGGGTTGTTGAATTGTTTTGACACCAGTGCATTACTGCCAATTGTTGCTCACCCACCTTGTCCTATCATGCTCCTATCTGACCTATCGTCCCTCCTCTTATCCTTCAGTTGCTAGTAGGGTTGCCAACCATCCTTTGAAAAATGTAATCGTCCCGTATTCAGAAACAAAAGTACGCGACCCGTATTAAGCATACAAGGGACACACTTTGTCCCGCATTATCATGAAAATCAAAAAGTGTTTTATTTGTAAAACAGCAATACTGGTACAGTACTTTTAAAGAATAAATAGGGGAATGCATTCCCCTGACTGTCCTGCTTTCTGACCAATGAACTGACAGAAGAATGACAATCCCGCTCATCTCATTGGTCGTGGTTCTGTCGCTTGCCATGAGGAAAACGGAAGAGTGTGGGAGATCAGGTTTGAGTAAAGCGCTATTAAAAAGCATGTTCAAAATGACAATGTTTTTTCTCTGTGTATTATATTTTTGTGTTTTGTCAATTTCGTTTCCATTTCCACATTGTATTTTGAGTGATCATTTGCAAAACTTATTGCCGAAGGGACTTTGAACGCACCTGAATTGTTAAAAAAAAACAAAAAAACTCATAGCCAATGTTTGCACGTTTTAAAAACAGACAGTCTCAGGACCTTAAGGTTTATAGTTTTAAATTTAGCGTGACAATCAGGCCGGCCGGCTCTACCAATGAGGTGTCCCTTATTTTTTTGTTCAGGGAGTTAGCTACCCTAGTTGTCCCCCCAAATCTCTCTCTGCTGATTTCTCCCAATAAACATTATAAACAGCCACAACAGGAGAACATCAAACTCCCACGTGGCACTCCAACTCTTCAACCTAACAAGCAGATTCCCATCCTCGATGTCTTAACAGCTCAACAGGACTTTAAAAAAAGATTACACCATCTACAGCTGTTTGTAGCTTTCTTCTGAGAACCAAACAAGAGATCGCTGGTAAGGTGGCTAAACATTTTTTGGGGAGTGAAAAAAAAAAAAAAAAAAATACATGCCCAACCTCACGTCTGAGTTTTGGGCAACTTATAGTAATATCCTTTGATGGGTGTTTTGATAAAGGCAAGTACAGTCTAAATGTCACAATAAAATTAGAGAGGTGTTCCAAGCCATTGTTCGTTTTAGGAATAGAATTTAGCCACTGTGATGTTTCTAGGCACTAACATTGTTCTCTAACATTCAGTATTTCTCCATTCCAGTCATCCTTCACTGTCATATTTCCTCACGAGATTCCAAGTGTAGATTTCAAGAACGATAGGAATTTCCATTTTATGTCTTTTCCTGTTGCGAAGCACAGAAAGCAATGGAGTCTTATCCTTATTTGCAGCTGTACAGTATCCTTTCTTCACCCGCCCAATGAGTTTTGCAACATCAACAAAGATCCTTTTGGATAAATTGGGTAACCTAGTTGTGAATACTCAGCAAGCAGCCATCCAGTTTCTAGCAGTAACTGGACTTGACCGGAAGTTGAGCTCCCTGGTGATTACGCATTTCCGTTTTTCCTGAAAAGGGTCTATAACCAGCGGACACTGCAAAAGGAATATTCGACATCTTTAATGCTGTGGCTACAACAAAAATACATTAAAAAAAAAATTTTAAAAAAATGATATACCACCTGAACGTGTTTATTACTCTTGAAATTGCATAGATTGAGAGAAACAAGTAGAACTGCATAGACTAGGTTTTCAGAAACAGTGCATAAGAGACAAACATCACGGTAAACTAATACTTCACATAGGCTGAGACCAATAAATATTTCATGAAGTTTGAAGATTATGCTTAAGGCAATACCTTAGTCACGAGAAAGCAGGTGCCAACTAATGTCTTTTACGTCTTAAAAGTACATTATGGGACACTGTTTACATATATTACTTGCTGTAACTAGCTTTTTGGCCTTTTATAAACCCATTGCAAAATGCACATGCAGTCAGCAAAAATATTTTAAATCCTTTCCCAGTTCAGGAAACGACTAAAACCTTTATACGACAGTTATAGAAAATGAACAATTTAGTCTTCTAAATGTTTAGTATCTAAAAACACTTCTCACAAGAAAATGTTTTTTCAAGCAGACATCCTAGTATTAATGTTATTTAAATTAAAACTCCCAAATGGCGTACACATGCATATACACAAATCTACCATGGATAGTTAATGTTGTGTGGGGGAAAAAAAAATACCTAAACTAAAACTTCTGTCAACCTGACTTGACCTCTCTCAAAGATGTGTCACACACACAAAAAAACCCCCGATAAATTTTTCCTTTGTAACAAAAGATGTTCTGTCAGTCCCAATGTGAGTGCAGTTCCAGTGCAACGAACATGACAGGCAGTTTAGCTTCTAATGCTGAAAGTTTTTGTCTTCCTGATGAGCAGCGGAGCTTTAATCTTTGGTTTGTTGTCAGCCTTCCTGGCTTTTTCTGTGGAGGGGAACCGTTGACTGTAGATGTCAGGGTACTGCTTCTGAAACTGATGATGACAACATTAAAACATGCAAAAATTACCTGCAAAAGGAAAATAGATAGTCAAGAGAAGCCGTAAGGCCGAGTTATGCTTCCGCGTCAGACCTGCGCCGTAGCCTGACGTGTACCTATTGATTTTTCAAACCCTAGCGTCACGTCAACGCATATGACGTAGGGGAAATGGACTTTGATTGGTCCGCTCAGACTGTTGTTACCGGTTCAGCGCGAAATCACCGCCATTGTAAAACATTTTTCTACACGCAAAAATGGACCAAGCCGACGGGCGTATCATCGAAGAGCAAGTCTTGTCAAGGCATCATAAAGATTGCCAAATGGCAAGGTTGAATAAAAAAATGGAAGAACCACCGAGACGTGTGTGTTCGGAATCGAGTGGCCACACGAAACGGTGACCCAGTCGGCCAAAATCGGCCAGCTTTTTATCACTTTATGTCGTATTTTTGGTTGGTGCACTTTATCATTTATTGTGTACATATCCTGCTGTAAGTCTGCGACTTATTTACGTGTCACACTTCAAGTACATGAAGAATAAAGCACAGGTTTGGTGTCAAAAGAGTTGTTTTGATGTTTAATTTTCAACAACTGACAGTTCACACACGATACATAATCACTAATTGAGATTGCCTCGGTGCTTTTATGATAACGTTAACATCAAGGCTTCGAACGCAGTTTTGGAAGTTCCATAGACGCCAGAAATCTGCTATGGCTTGCACGTGGCTGGTTGTAGGACACGGCACACAAATCGGGCTGGAGGGCTTTGCAGACCTTGGACAAAACGCTGGACGCAGTGCTCAACACCAGTATGAAGCTAGCCGCCACAGTTAGCTGGTTTTCACCCAAGGCTAGAACTCTATTCGGCATCAAAAGTTGGTCAGATCGCCTCGAAACAGTCTTCTGCGTAGCCTGCGCCTCAACATTTGTATGAACAACATTTATTCAGTGTTGATGAGCTGAAGATCCACATTCAAGCGCTCCATCTTGCATTATTTTTTTTCTCCGTTAAACTAGACAAGAGGACGTCAACAAGCATGCCCCGAAACCGTACAAACATAACGCAACACCCCTCTAGTGGCTTGGCGGTGAACTACAGAGCAACGCGTCAGCTGGCCGCAGAACCATCGAATGTCAAATGACGCCATAGTCGCTGCGCCGTCACTGCAACGCGGGAGCATAACTCAGGCTTTAGGCTAGCAATTAAATAATTGTTGCGCAGTTCGCTGTGACCAAATATCACAATTATTCTCCCATTACGAAAAAAAAAAATGGCCACAAATGATAAGTCAAGTAATTTGGTTTTTTCCAACATTGGATATACTGTATTCTGTCCCTCCCATGAAATTTCTAATAATTTATGCACAAAATACTAGAGTTGTGCAAAATTTCCGATTCTTAGATTATTCGCGATTCGGCCGTGGAAGATTCGAGAACGATTCACAAACATCCAAATTCCGATTATTGAAATATGCCAAGGAAAGCAAAAGTACGACACACTCAGCGCGCCGCGCGGTCTTCGGTACGCAATTAGGGACGGAGCGAGAGTAGCTAAACATCATGCTTCTCATTACCCGGCCCCTCGGGTAACGCCAATGCTCAACTCACGGCTCTAGCTCAACTCATGCCACGAGATAAAAAAAAAACAACAACATACTTGACTGCTGCCGAAAAGCTGCTACAAGCCACATTATGTTACGGTAGATATCATTTATATAGGACTAGATGCATTATAGCTTCGGTATCGTTACCAGCACATCTACAAAAAACTAGATGCGGGCGTTAGTAACGGCCGCCATCTTAAAGCAGTATACTTCCCTGCAAGGCTGTTGTTGCGAACCTTCCAAGCGAACCTAATTAACTTTTTATCTAAAATACTCCTAAATCGGTAAAATATTGACTTGAATCTATCTTTAAAATAGTTTTAAAACTTTTACATGTTGAAAGTAGACAAAAGAGAAATTATGGAATAACAGGAGCAATTTTAACAACTTTAACGGTTGATTCACAACATTAAATTAATTGAAAGTAGTTTAAAGCTGCTGATATAGAATGGGGACTGGAGTTTTTTATTTACTGTTATTTTTGTATATTTGTTTACTGCTATATGTTAACTTGATACTGAAATAGTAGTTTGGTTTAGCCTGAGAGGATTTTTGAACAATTTTGGAACTAATGTACAAAACAAATAAAAAAAATAAATATAAAAAATAAAAATAAAAAAAAGGAGTGGGGTGCATCAATAATCGTTTTATAATCGAATCGGAGCCTCTGAATCGTAATCATAATCGAATCGTTAGGTGCCCAAAGATTCCCAGCTCTACAAAATACAGAAACAGACTGTATTTTCTGCACTATAAGGCGCATCGGAGTTTAAGGCGCACCTTCACTTAATGGCCTATTTTAAAACTGTTTTCATACATAGGGCGAACCCAATGTTCCCTTGATTTTTTAATGTGTGAGCAGACACACAAGCTCCCTGAGCACACTGAAGACCAGTGTGAGGAGTATCAGATGTGTACGCTGTGGCCACACACCAGTATCATGCCTGTTTAAAACTTTGGATCATAGCAAGTTGCATGGCTTATTAAAAGAATGAAATTACAACAGCAATTTTCATTAGTTTACTTTTGATATAATTGATTTGGCCTGCCTAAAATGAAAAAGACAAAAATCTCGTTCTTGAGCGTGTACGATCATGTTTCTGCATATGTGCGAGTCCTGCTTTAAACATAGGAAGAGTCCTGCTTTGGCCTGGGTAAAGTCCAATTGTGACAATGGGAGTACGGTACTGTATATCAAAATCCCACATTAAAACTGTTCAGACAATAAGGACACTCAAGATTCCTATTCTCTGTGTCTAAGCAGCTAGACAGGAGAGGTTAAAAAAAATAAAATAAAAGTAAAAAAAAAAAACGCTTGTCTTCGATTCGCACATACCCATCTTTTTTCCTTTGGCTTGAGTAGTATCGCTGCCCGTTTCTTTCGCCATGATAAGGGGTTAGCATTTGCGTCTCTTAACTCAGCTGCACTTTTGTTAGCTAGTACAGCCAAGGGTATAGTATCTTTTCTCGTATTTACCGATCGACTGTTTGCATTACTCTAAAACACTTAATACGATCAATCAGGGAAGAGTATCGTTTCTCGTATTTACTGTTTGACTGTTTGTATTACTCTAAAACACCCAATATAAAATAAATAGCACTTATACCATAGTTTAAGGAAAACAAGCAGAATATAGGGCAGAGATATATGACACCTTCTTATCACGGAAGCCCAATGTGTGAGTCATGCAACTAATTGAACAAGATTGATGCTGACAGGGCAAGAGATTTAGAAGCCCATGTCTGCACCACCAACTCTCGCAATCAGTTCTCCCGGACAGTGCAGAACAAATGGCGGGACGTCCTGTCCCAACACAAGGAACACCGGAGAACGCCCGATATCCAACTGATAACGCGACTGATAAGACTCAAACAGCCCCTTTGACATTGAAGCGGGCAAAATCTCCCACTGCGGTTGCCCCAGTAACGTTGACTCGGCAACTGACGTACAAACTAAACAGCCCAACCTGCGATAAAAGATTATCCTAAACACACCCTTCTTTCTGCCCACGGCCCGCCCCGCGAGAGCCTTCAAAAGACTAGATGTTTGAATAAGCATTTGTCATTTTTTCTCCGGAACCTTTTGTTGACTTGTGATATGGTGACTTGAATCCTCGCCTGGGTCCGTCGCTATTTTGCCATGCCGTTAGATCGCTGTCGACCTGAATAAATTGTCAACTTGTGCTTTGAAGCCTTTTTCCAGCTTTTAAAATGGAGTGAGTGCAAGGGGAGTTTGGCCTTTTTGGCCGGGTTGTCGGACTCTCGCCGGCCCGGATTGTTGGATCTGCGCTAGCGCTGGCCCGGCAATTCGGCTGGAGCGATTCCGGCAATCTGGCTAAAAGGTCAGATTCCTTCACTAGCTAACCCTGCAAGGCGTGTATGGGCAAGGCAAGTACGCACAACACTGTCAATGCTATGATTGGCTGCGTAGTGTGAGTGAAGTGGCCTGTATCATATTATTGGCTAGATACCTGTTGTTCATCGAGTTCCGTTGCAAAATGTTACAGGAAACAATTTTGTTGGTCTAATTAACTAGATTATATAATTCTAAAATTAAATAATACTGTAGCGCTTGCAGAGATTGGCAGTGGGATGTTACTTCAGTAAATCAGCACCGGGCATCTAGCTCACTCAGGTAATGCACCACACAGCTATATACAATCGTAGTGTAGAAACGCACCAATGGAAGCGTTGCGTTGTCATATCGAACACACCAATAGACCCTACCCACCGACGTCACAAAATCACGTGATCGCTGTATTGTTCCGCCCCCTTGTCCGTCATTTTGTGTCTGTATGATCAATGGTCTCAATTGATCGAGCAATTTATAATGCATTTCATGGAAGACCCAGTGCTTTCGGATGCCGTAAACTCACTGGATGCGTTGCATAAAAGGAGTTATGTGGAAAAGCTTCAGTTTATCCATTCGCCAGATCCATATTTGATGCCTAAATCGATGTTTTTCGACCCGCTGTCCTCGCCGTATTTGCCTGACATCTGCTAGCTACCCTGATATTTACAACTATCTTGTCCACACAAAATCGGCCTATTGTCACGAAAGTTTGAAAAACTTTAAGAGCTTGGAGGCTTATAAATACTTCGTTGCTGGTTGGGTGAAACAGGTCCTCGTCCACGAAAATTCGGCAGGAATCTATCTTGTGCTTGGAAAGGTGAGTTACGAAATTTTCAATTCAAAATCTTTTGTTCTTGCTAATATCCACTGTCAAGTCTAATGTATTTCATGTCATTTGTCAATGGAGCTAGGGCTTTTAATGTTTATATGGTTTAGCGATAGCACTCTCACTACATACATACGTGTATGTTGTCGGCGATTAGCCTAGCAATGATCTTAATTGTGGTTGTCAGCCCAAAACCCTCTAAATATATATTAAATGCATCTTACCAGATATAAAACGACGACATAATCTGTGGTAATCGTTTGGAGCCCAGTTTTCTCGTCGAATTGCAGCAGCCCATCTCGCTCTCTCCTCTCCGGGTCTCTCAGAATCCGGTAGAACTTCAAGTCTCTCCGTCTATCTTCTCTGTTATTGCAACCGACCGCCACACACGCCTTCACCATTTTGATTATTAATGTTAACGAGCAGAAAAACACGCCGTAATAAGGAGGAATGTACGTAGCTGTAACAGGTAAACACGATGTGTTGACGGACAATTGGGCGGCACCAGTCAGGAGGACGGAGTTGTGACGTCACGTGGGTAGGGTCTATAGGAGTGTCGTGCTGACACATCCCTGCGGTGCCGACAGTAGTCCTAGTGATACTACGTTTCTGTTGAATTTTATTTTGTGCGCTGCATAGATTTTCGTGTTCGCGGAATATGTGCAAACAGTCCGTGCGCAGCTTAGAGGAAACATTGCGCGCACCGCATTATAAGGCCCAGTACTAGTAGTAGTAGTAATTGGGGTTGCATTGTCCATCCACTAGATCAGGGGTGGGCAAGCCGGTCCTCGAGGCCGCAGTGGGTCCTGGTCTTTGTTCCAACTGACCCAGCACAGATGGTTTAACCAATGCGGTTTCAGCAGAAATGCGAAGCACCTGACTGCAATCGACTGATTGCACTTGTAAAACAGCAGATTGGTGAAAAGGTGTCCTCTTAATGGGTTGCAACAAAAACCTGCACCCACTGCGGCCCTTTGTGGAATAGTTTGCCCACCCCTGCACTAGATGAAGCTGCACTAAAGAGAATGTCATGTCATGAGAAACTCAATATTAATCCAAATATAAAGCGCATCGGATTATAAAGCGAACTGTTGGCTTTTGAGACAATTGGAGGCTTTTAGGTGCGCCTTATAGTGTGGGAAATACGGTACTTATTGTGTAAATGGTACTGCAGTTGTCCTGGGCCAAAATACAACTGTGGGAAAAGTGATTTTTAAACATTTAATATACCATATAAATGTTGAATACACAAACTCACAAAAAAACCTTATTACAGACCTATTTTATAACAGTTATAAAATTTGATGACAAAGCTATATTTTTACCTGCTTCAACTTTTTGCGTCTGTCCTTCTCTGTTATGTTTTGGTCGGTCATTAACATTTCAAGTAAGTCTTCCATGGCTTTTTGGGAACATGACAACTTCTGCTGCTCAAATTCAGCACCACTGATCTGACGGCAGAAGGTATACATTGGCAGCGGCGCGCACACTGGGTCGCTAGCATTAACTTTAGCGATGTCGTCTATTGGCACCTGTAGTGGAGAAGCCAGAGTTAGATGAGATGAATATGAGAGGAATCCCCATTTTTTTAATCGCGCAATGAATTAATGAAACGCAAAACCAAAGTTATACATTCTTATTTTTGGGATATTTTTAGAGGTTTTGTACCTGTGCTGTGCGCAAGTACTCCACATGGTCATTGATGGCACTGACCAGATACTCAGGGACTGAGAGGATACTTTGCTGATGATCCAGTAAAAAGGAAACCAATCTGGTCGCCAAGAGCTCATCCAAATCACCCTCCTCGGCACTGCCTAGAACGCAGCCTGAAAAAGTGTGCACCATCTGAAAAAAGGGGAAAAAAAGTTTGTCCAAAAGGTTACAATTGTCACAGGCATCACAAACTAATCTAGAGGTAATATGAATATTAGCCCTGTTCATTGTGAGAGAAAGTGTTTCAGACCAACCTGCAACAGGAGAACAATGTATTATAATTTTTAATATACGGTCATTTTTGAACCCCCACCAAACACTTTTTAAGCTAGTTCTAAGTTTTAAACTATTAGGCAGATATTCATCCCACATTTTGCTATTTAAAAAAAAACACAAAAAAACCCAACGGTTTATTATAGTTCAATTTTTCTTTTTAAACAAACCTCCCAATAACAGCAGTCCATTGTTTTTCAAAAATTAAAATGGTTATGGACAAAAACTTTTTGATGAGAAGGCAGTGGTGGGAACAACATTACAAGACTGGGACAAAGTATGCTCCCCAATAATTCATTCAATTTCATGCAGCTTTTCCTCACGAGGTGCTGGAGCCGATCCCAGCTAACTACGGGCAGTAGGCAGAGTACACCCTGAATTGGTTGCCAGTCAACCGAAGGGCACAATGAGACATACAACCATTCACGCTCAAACAATGCAGACAATTAAGAATTTTCAATTAGCCTATCACGCATGTTTTTGGGATGTGGGAGGAAACCGGAGTCCTCGGAGAAAACTTACGCTGGCACGGACCATGCACTCTCCACACAGGAAGGCCGGAGCCCGGGATTGAACTCTTGATCTCAGAACTGTGAAGCAGACGTGCTAACCAAATGGCCACCATGCCTCCCCAATAAACCTTTTGCAAAAGCTTTGGCCCCCACCCCCTTAGTTACAGTTGCTAACCTGACAAGCTTCGTGACTCCAAACGCACAAGCTGTTGCAGGCATACGTCGACCGGAGTGTTAATTTATTCATGAGCAAAACCAGTGCAATGTCTTCCAGGTTAAGTTACGAGGGGTATTCAAAAAGTAATGCACCCAACTTTATTATGTACAAACAAATCATAATAGCAACATGTATTATACATCAAAAGAAAGGTACAAGTGTCAGGATTACATTTTTACTTCTCCACCTCTCTCAAGAGCTACAGTCCCCCTATGAATGAGGGCATGTATACCAGTGTTGTAGAACTCAGCCGGTTGATCTCTAAGCCAATTCTTGACTTTGTCGTAATTGCCATATCGGTTGCCCAGGAGTCCTTCTTTCATTGGACCAAAGAGGTGGAAGTCTGAGGTGCCAAATCAGGAGAATATGGTGGATGTGGTATGACAGTCCATCCAAATGAAGTGATGACCTCCATGGTCCTGATGCTTGTGTGAGGACGTGCATTGTCAGGCTGGAGGAGCACATTTGCCATGTCCAAGTTGGGCCGAACATGTCAAATTCTTGGGCAAAAAACCACAAGGATTACACCTTGAGAATCCCAAAAAACAGTGGCCATAATTTTGCCAGCTGACTTTTGGGCCTTGAACTTTTTGACGAGCTTTAAGAGGGGCAGCCATTTTGAAAGCTAGTTTAAGCTTTAAAAATATGAAAATAAGAAAACACATATAACAATCGCAAAAAGGTGTGTGCTATCATGTTTGTGCGAAATATAAACAAGATTGGTAAAATCCTGTACGAGCAATGCACTTGAGTGCATTACTTTTTGAATGCCCCTCGTACAATATGCATCTGAAGGCTATGCTGAAGATATACAAAATTGTAGCAAGCTATCAAGTCCAAACCACTTACAGCAAGGCAAAAGGTTGGGATACTAAGATGTCCATTCACAAAATGTTACATGAAAAATAAAAACTACAAGCTCAAGGCGCTAATTAGGACGCTATGTTTACATAAAAGAGGTAGCATTGCTTTAACGTTAGCACACTCTCCGAACGAAAACATGAAGGTAACCAACTTTAGCTAAAGTAACAGCTATACTTAGATGTTATAGCGATGACCACCGAGTAAGATACCGTATATTCGATAACATTAACTACAACTTTGAATTTTATGGACGTTCTTGCCTCTACTAAAGCAAGTTAAGCAAGCTAGTGAGCCTGTGACGTTAGCTTAAGCCAGTGCTTCTCAATTATTTTCTGTTACGCCCCCCCCCCCCAAGCAAGACGTAAATGTTTCGCGCCCCCCCCAAACTATCTGCCGCCACTGTAAATAGTATCATTTGTCTATAAAATTACTATCATAAATACGCATCTGCCTAACACTGTGTCCTTTTTTCTAATAAAGAAAAAAAGTAACATAGATCAACTTATAATAAAGTATAACTTTATTAACGTTTTGTTTGTAACAGAGAAGACTTGACGAGCATCAATTTGCCTGAATTTAAAAAAAAAAAAAAAAAAAAGGTCAACGTTCAAACTGTAAAAATACACTCAAGGTACATTTTGACCATTTGATACAGAAAAATAAAATGTAATAAAATCAGTAAATAATAACAAATTCGAATTGATTAGAAACATTCACTCATGAGGACAATATGCCAAAAAAATTGACCGAAAAAAGACAAAAGTGAATAAAAGAAAAAAAAGAGTGTCCTTGGACAGAAGGACAGTTTTTATTTTTGCTGCTCACACTCAGTATTACCTCCTTTGCAATGGTGTGGAGTTATTTTGCAATGAGCATGCGATCAATGCTCACTGGTTTACTGATATACCACTGACAAAGCAGGACGATTGTTGGCAATATTCGGCACGTTTTCGCTGAAAAACAATCAAGCGGCTTATCAATGAGATTGGGGTCGAATGTCTTTAAGTGGCGTCTTAATTGATTTGGCTTCTGGCTGTCCGCTATAAATATTTTTGGACACAGTAAACAGTGGTCTTTCCTCATCACACACTGTATTAAAAGTCAAAGCTAAAAGGCAAACGGCACGAAAAAAGCGCATTCTCGGCGGCCGAGGTAGAACCGTAGGTGAGGGCGGTCGACGTGACTTTCCCAAGCCGAAAATGGCACTTCTCGGGCGGCGACGTGAGAACCCGAGAAGACCGTGGGTCGCTGCGTGAGTGAGTCCGGTCGGAAAACGGCTTTCGAAAACGGCGGCGGCGCACTGCTCTTCATATCTGTTTTCTGTGTGCTGAGTGCTCTTCCTTAGTTCAAAAATACTGAACGCACTCTGTAAATGAGAGCGCCACTGCCACCCACTGAGTGGATGTGCAAGTACACGTCATTCCAGTACGGCAAAAAAAAAAAAAACAAGCATGTTCCCCGAGGACACATGCGCCTCCCCTGGCATCGCTCTGCGCCCCACTATTTGAGAAGTACTGGCTTAAGCTTACCCTATGAGAACACGTATGTTTGCTTGTTTATTCTAGAGACATTTAGCTGGAAGTGACACCGTCGTCCAGATTGTTTAATCCTTTGGAATCCAGTTTTTTCGGCTTTGGGGAAAAAAAATTGCACAGACATAACGCATTACCATTTTGGCTGTCCGCAGCTTGTCGATCCTTTTCGTTATGGCAGTTGGCGGTCTCAAAACCACCAAATGAATCAATTAGACAATGGGGGCAGCGGAGAGTTTGTCGGATGATGCTCACTTAACAACTGTTTCTAGGAAGTATGATTGGTCGATTGCTGTTATGGAGGTGGCGTTTGCCAAAGGTCAATACCAGAACCTGGCACTCAGTGGCATGCCATCAGTCTTCTAAATCACATCCCATGTGCTCTACACTATTTTACAGTTTTCATACAATAATGTAAATGAAATCAACTAAAACATTGGTCCCCAATCTTTTTTGCACCACGGACCGGTGCGATGTGGGCATTTTCACGGAATGGCAATGTGTGGCACAAAATGACAGTAAATATAAAATAACATGACGGGGCTAAAAATGACTATTTAGTGCAGGGAAAATGTCACTCACCATATGCTGAATCATAATAATAATAAAAATAATATCCGTGGTCGCAACCACAATGAGGTTTCTTGGCTTTAGCAATACGGTTCGCCATGAGGTATGATGGATTCAGTGCATTCGCTTTTCTTGCCTCGTTTTCTAGCTTTTAGCCACATATTATGCAGAAGGGACTTGGTTGTAGGCTCCTCTTCTGGCTCAGTTGGTGGCCTTTTCCCCATAAAAAAAGCAGTCCAAAGACTTCGCCGCCCACAGCACACATCCAACAGCAGCTAAACTTACTGTTTACATTGACTGGCACTGGGCTGCTCTAGGTGTGCAAACACACCAGTTATTGCGGTCAACCACTAGATGGCAACCTACACAAAGCTTTACACGGATTAGTTTATAAAGTAGACAGGGATATTGATGTGACAAGAGTCACAGGCCAGATTGCAGTCGTTAACAAATTTTTTTTTTCCTCTGCGGCTCGGTAGCAAATGCGCCACTGTCTGCGGCCCGGTGGTTGGGGATCACTGAACTAAAATAGTGTAGCTTGAAAAAGGGCTTTGTATGTATTAACTTTGTCTTGCAAACCTGATCAAATGTCATCAAAATAATCTCAAAAATAAAGCTAACAACAAATGAAAATTCACCTGTCAGTATACAGGTCAAATAAAAAATGCCAAAGTGTTGTCAAAATGTGAAAACTGTGTGTTGATTTTCTCTCTCTTACCAGTGTCCGGGTGCCGATGGCAGGGTGAAGGCGAGGCATATCCACATTCTGGCTGATGCGAGACATCATCCTCATTAGTAGCTGCAGCTTCCTTCGTGAGGAAGGGGGTAGGAGAAGGGTGCATAACTGCAGGGCCTCAATGGCCACTCGCTCAGTCTGATGCTGGGGAAGCCCTAACCAAATCCAAAAAGACAGGAATGTGTAATTTCCCTACAGGTATTGTATCACAAATCACTATTAGAGTCATTATGCAGAACCTCAGTCTTTTTGGGTTTTCCCTTTTGCATGGATTTTCTTGTGTTGCACCAAGAAATGATGCAACCCAGAGGAAAACATCAGTAAGACACATCGCCAATGGCGAAACCAGAATAGATGCTTGAAGGATGACAGACTAATCAACTACAGTAAATAGCTGTGTTTCCATTACCACTAGCAATTCGCAAAAATAAAATTTCGCAATGAATATCCGGTAATGGTAACGCCTGAATTTTGAAAAAATACTGACATATCGAAAAATTGTTTTCATGAGGTGGGTTTTCCTAGATGTTCCGATATTATAGTGTATCTCAAAAGCCCAATGGAAACACTTTTTTTTCGAATTCCATAGGACATGACGTACCCACTACCCAGTCCATAATCATTTCTCCACACACAACAGGTTTTGGACAGCCACCTCCTGTCGGTAAAACCTTAATGAGGCTTTTGCCAAAAAGAGCCTCCAATGGAAGCACACTTAAATCCTAATTTTATCAATTATTTTAAAATATCGCTTTTATTTTTGCGAAAAACTAATGGAAACACACTTAATGATGAAATGAGTAGGACTCTATTAGCATAGTCTACAATAAAATTTCTACATAAAGGCCCTGAGAACTATTAGTTCTTGTTACTTGGTATCTGCTTTAGTTTTGTCATAAAATGTTTGTCAAGCATTATGCAACTACGCAGCAGAAAAAGATTTTCTGAGCTACTCCTGTTTTCCGAATGAATTCTGTGTTTACTAGCTCTTGGCCATTCCTGCCAAAAAAACTTGCATAAGACCTAAAGTGATGCAACTTAACGCATCTCTTTATTATGCGATTAAGAGTTGCATTCCTCAGTTGCACTTGGAACACTAGTTGTTATTAGATGTTAGATTGAGTTAGTTTGGTTAACATTAGCAGACACAGAGACAGGGAGAGGAAGAGGTCTTACTGTGCTCAAATTTTTGTTCGGGATGCTGCATTCTGGCAGTAGGCACACAGACAGACGGTTTGAACAGTGAAGTAGGTCGAGGCATCTTAGACATTTCCAGTGAGCTGAAGCAACGGCGGACAACGGCAGGCGCTGGCATGGTCCAAAGATTGGATGTACTGGAAGCCAGTTGGGGGCCACTAGGTTCTGAAGAAGTGTCGGGTGAAGATGAATTGGTTGGAAATGATGAGAAACTAGAGTGAGTTTTGGACGATAACAAAAGAGGGCGTGTCGGAACATGGGAGTGATGTTGGTCCTCTGAAATGTTTACATTCAGGCAGCTGGTAGTCCTGCCTTGCCACTTGGTTTCCTGAAAAGATTCTTCATTAGTCTCTACAACTATGTCCAAACAGCTGCCCACACTCCTTGGTCGCAAAGTGTGCAGCCTCCGTGCAGGCACAGAATGCTTTGTGAAACTGTGTGGAGTGTTTACAGATGCAAACGATGATTTTGTTGATGCAGAAGTGAAATCTAAACAACTGTGAGTTGTCTTCCAGTTGCTCTCTTTGCTCCTGATACTAGAAGAGCAGGATGCCAGGCTGTCATTGGATAAAAAGATCTGTTTCCTAGTCAAAGGGGTGGAGTCATCTAGGACTGTCTCCAATGAGAAGCTTCTGCTTTGTTTCTTCAAGGAACCAGCAGTGGTGATGCTCATGTAACTGCCTCCTAACTGTGCACCATTTGCACCCACAGGGGTTCCCTTCAACAGCTGTGATTGAACTTTTCCTCCAAGCACTTCACTCATGGGAGAGTCTGTCTCATCGCATGTTTTCTGTCTAAGAAGTGACAGCAGGAGACACTCCGTTGAGCGAAACGATGCCTTGGCTGGAGGAGGAGCTGAGGGAAGATCGTGCTTCTTGCGTTTGCCTTGCTGCAGAGCGGGCGCTGCAACATACCCACAGTACACTAGACAGAGAGAAAGACAAAGGGCCGAGTGGTGCAGGCAGAGTCAGTGCAAGCAGACAGTAAAGGGGAAGGGAGAAGCTTCAGTTAGTTCAAACTTTTACTGTTCAAGAACCAAAGACAACACAGCAAGCACATAGGAAAAGCATAAACACTAAAGACACCGTTAGCTTTTAGAGACGAACCAAAACCTCTGTTAACAGTTAAAATGTTCATCAAACAGTCCATCATGATTTTTTTTTTTTTTTTTTTTTTTAATGGTGAACACAAAGATCTAGTAACCCAGTGAGAGCAGTACCTACCCAGGACGTTGATAAATAGTTCATACAACTCATAGGTGAGCAATGGCTGTGGAAGGCTGTAGAAGTAATCCGACACAGTTTTGAAAACATCCCTTTCAAAACCTGGATAGGACGGCTGCGCACTGTCATACTTGGGCCCTGGATATGAAGAGAAAGATACTGTCAGTTAAACTACGAAGAATTGTTACAGCAAGTCATAATGTAATCTACAGTACATGAGGGATAAATAAGTATGGTAATTGATTGTAAATTCCACTGCTACTCACAGTTGGCCAGGCTCTTCATAGCTGACAAAACCCAATGAGGAAGGTCATCTATGGAAAGTTTAAATTGGCTGTCACTAGTCACCGTTCAAGTAATTTTCATTACAATTTTCATATTAAAAGGATCATGTACAGTATCTTTTCATTTCAGTCCACAACATAGGGTGCTATTGCCTAACATGGCTAGTCTCCGAGATGAAATGGAAATTGATGAATTTTTATTCACAAATGAAATAATAATCAAAATGCTGTTGAGGCTCATGAGGGAACATGCAATGTATTCTTGCAAAAGTTGTTTTTTCACTTTATACATGGCAGTCCAAATTTAGAGTCAGTCATCAAAATAATACAATTTTGTGTTGAGTTCTGCCGGATGTAGATGCTGTGTGACTAAAGCATAGCTTTGACAGTCAGCTGTTAAAAGCTACATGGATCCTGTGTAGTAGGGCTGAAAGGTTTAACTTTACATCGAAACCGTGAATTTAGACATCGAAATTTTGAAATTGCCATAGTCACGATTTTTTGCATGTGTGCTGGACCAACTTAGGATCTGCTGTGCTAGCTAATATATCCAATTTCTGTATAGTGTAATCCCCACTAAATCAAAATTCAGGCAACAGTTTATGTCAATTTTTATTGCTTAGCAATGTCTGAAATGCCATGGACGGACTCCTTGACGTTTGTACAATCATCCGGCAACTTGCATTGCTCAAGAGTGTACCCAGAACTCCGCTGCACGCCTTCTCACCCATACCCCCATAGGAATCACATTACCCCCGTCCGCCACAAACTGCACTGGCTTCCCACCTCACACAGGATACAGTTCAAAATCATCCTTCTCACATACATAGCACTTAATAACTTGGCTACTCTTTACCTCACGGACCTTCTCTGTCCCCACACCCCCTCCAGTCACCTCCGCTCATCTAAAGCTATCCGCACCTGTTCTGATCTTCCTACATTCAAAAAATTGTTAAAAACTCACCTTTTTCAACTGGCTTTTAATTTATAATTCTTTTCTCTATTGTTTTGTAGTGCGTACGTTGTGTGAGCCTTTTCTTTGTTTCAACTGTAAAGCGTCTCTGAGCATCGGTAAAAGGGCTCTATAAAATAAAATGTATTTTTATTTATTATTATTAAAATGGTGTCTTCCTGCATGAACGCATTCTTGAAACATGCTCTTGACCATTGTTGGAAAAAATTGGAAATTTTTGCATATTGCATATACACCACAACAGTGATCTTGAGCATGTAAACAATCTGCCATTTTAGTAACCATGGTGAATTCATGATGAAATTCACAGGATCCCAGCTCAGAGGAGGAATCAAAGGCTAGGTTCATACCGCAGGTCATAATGCACAAATCCGATTTTTTTCGTGTTTTTCTGATTCGAGTCAGGTATTAACTATAAGGTCTGAACAAGACAGGTTGCATAAAAGTGGACCATTTCAAATCCGATCAAGGTCACTTTCGTATGTGCTGTGGTTTGAACTGTCAAGTCCCCAGAATTGGAGTTCATGCAGCAATTACGTCAGCAAAGAGCTAGAGAGACCGGGCGCTATGTTAGCGATGGAGCTGTGCATTAGCGTCAGCACCTAGCTTGAACCTGGCATTTAGGGATGAGGCGAGTTTGATAACAGTCATTATAAAAAGAGGAGGGCTGGGGGGATTAAGTGTGCTCCAAAGCAATATTTCAAGATTGCTAACACGGCCGAGAATCGGGGCAAACTGTCCGTATATTGTACGTGTGCGTATTGCACGCACAGTTGTCGTTGAGCCAGCATTTGGTTCGATGCTCCTGCACATGCGGGTCAGTTTGCACAGTCCATCTCGGACTGCAAATTAGTGCGCATGCGTGATACTTGAACGGGCTCAATCGACAAAGGCAGTCTGAACGGGCACGCCAAAAAAATACATGACAAAAAATCGGAATTGGGCATCAAGACCTGCGGTATGAACCTAGTCAAAGAGGAATCTCAACAACAGATTTCAAGAATGGATTCGTACAGTAGGACGCCAATTAAAAACTTTATAAAAAAAAAATAAAAAAAAGAAAGAAAATTCCATCATTGTTTCTTAAATGGCATGTTTTAAGGTTTCAATTACTTTAACATTTTTCATACATCAATCTTGGTTTTATTGGAATGGCCAAAAGTTTGGTTTTTTTGGGTCAACCTGTATTTTTATTAGGGGTGTGATAATATATCGAAAAGGTGATATACTGCGATATTTAGTAGCCCAAAAGGTTATCGATATGCTCCCACCAAGAACCAGTTTTTCACTTTGAAAGGTGTCACTGTTAAATAAAAAAAGAAGGAGGTTGCTACTAAAAGTTTACATTGGAACGTTAGCTCACTGTCTGCCATTGACGGCCCTAGACATCCAATTCATTTTGACTGGAATGGACATCTAGCACCATCAATAGCACTGAAAACAGAGCATTCCCAGCCAGTCTTCTGTGAGCATTTACAGGTAACTTTAAGGGCATTTACAGTTTACTACCTGTTAATTTTGAGTCACTTCCTATTCATTTTGGGACATTCCCAAGTCACTTCCTCTTCAGTAACCCAAAATAATTAGGAAGATAAGGGAAGTGACCAAAAAAATCAACAGGAAATGACGTGAAATGCCCTTGAATATGCCTGAAGGGAAAATTTAAAAAATAAAAAATAAAAATTACTTATTGCCTGGCATTAATTGCCACTAACAGCCATAGACAACCAATCTGTTGGAACTATGAGGGATGGCAGTGAATGAAGTGATAAATTCAAATTCACAGCAGAAGGATGAAAATAGCTTATTTTTTGGTTTATTAGTTGTATCCTAGTATAATTTCCTGACCCATGTATTGATAATTGTTGTAATCGCCATATTGTGAGATCGTTACTGTGAGCCTTGCAACACAAATTGTATCGTATCGTGAGGTATCCAGAGG
Source organism: Corythoichthys intestinalis (assembly GCF_030265065.1). Taxonomy (NCBI): domain Eukaryota; kingdom Metazoa; phylum Chordata; class Actinopteri; order Syngnathiformes; family Syngnathidae; genus Corythoichthys; species Corythoichthys intestinalis. The sequence continues at coordinate 9,626,868 of NC_080401.1, read as the reverse complement.
TTCCCATTCCTAACTGTACCATTATGTTATTATGTTCTATTTCTATATCGGGGGTCGCCAAACCAGTGCTCAAGGGCCGTTGTGGGTCCTGGTTTTCGTCCCTCCGATCGAGCAAAGACAGTTTAAACTAGGGGTGCCCAAGTCTGGTCTTTAGGAGCCCCCATCCAGCTTGTTTTCCATATCTCCCTCCTTTAACATACCTTAATCAAATGATCAGCTCATTAGCAAGCTCTGCAGAAGCCTGATAACAATCCTGATTATTTAATTGAGACGTGTTAGAGGAGCAACACATGGAAAACAAGTTGAATATGGGCTCTCGAGAACCAGACTTGTGCAGCCCTGGTTCAACCAATGAGGTTTCTGCTATAACAAGCAGCACCTGACTACAATCAACTGATCACTGATTAAGACACCAGATTGGTCAAAAAGGTGAAGTATTTTTTGGTAGAATGAATCCATTACTGTTGCAGATAATGCAAGAGGAAATATTAATAATAGGGCTGTCAAACGATTAAAATTTTTAATCGAGTTAATTACAGCTTAAAAATTAATTAATCGTAATTAATCGCAATTCAAACCATCTATAAAATATGCCATATTTTTCTGTAAATGATATATATATTCTGTAAAATAAATTGTTGGAATGGAAAGATAAGACACAAGATGGATATATATACATTCAACATACAGTACATAAGGACTGTAGTGGGCATTTCACTCTACTGTCATTTAAATCTGTCTATGCTGTCCTCACTCCGAAGCGTCGACTTTTTCCAAAGCTAGACAGCTAGTGAACGACGCCTTAATAATTAGACTTCTTCCTTTTTCATCTGATTTATTAATAAAATCAGGCATGAAAATGGGTCAGGGGTTAAAAAGGTGAGAAAGGTGTGGAGGAAATATGTTCCGGCCTTCTGCCAAAATGTCCTCTTGTCGGCGAAACGTCCTACATGTGGCGAATTTGACCATTTTAATTTTTCACATAAGGCTTAATATTTGAGCGGGGGTTTAATTAGTTGAAGGAGTTGATTTCAACCACCATTGACTCGCACTAGCTTAGCCACTCCGGACCCCTGAAACTAACAAATAACTGGCAAACTGCACAGAATTTGTTCAAATCAACTCCAACAACTAATTAAACCCCGGCTAACTCAAAGATTAAGCCTAATCTAAAAAATTCTGCTTCCCCTTTAAAATAAAGACCATTGAATATGGCCATTAAAATGTTGTCTATAAAAGTTTGAGAGCAATAAAATAAACAACAAAAATGAATTAAATGAACAAGAATCCTTCAAACTATTTCATAATGGGTCCAAATTATTTTTCGAACAGATCATGTGACGATAGCACCTTAGAGACAGCCGTTTGCCTTGCTTAGCCAAAACTACAGCTGAGGAGGCAAGATGGATATTTAGAATTTCTTTAAACCTAAGCTTTCAAAACCTTCAACAACAACTGAGCTTGAACCGAGGATTGAGCACGAGCAGTATCAAAAAGTCCTGGCTTTCGTGTTACCTGTTGTGCTGTAATTCAAAGTGGTGCTTGAATTGGATGCTTATAGCGGTCGACAGTCTTTTTGAGCCAGCGCAAAGTTCGCAGCGCACGGAGATATTTTTGTCATCTTTACTGGACAAAAATGTGACGTAATGGCTGTGTTTCCAGTGTGCAAATGCAGCCGTTTGTAGTACATCTCCTGCCTATTTCATTGCATCCTGGAGGGGAAGCAAGGCTGTGTTGTTTTGGCCGCAAACTCCCAGCGCTCACGGCTCACGCATCATGGTAATACACGTGACCCTTTTTTTCCCATCCTTGATTAGAAAATGTGACATGTGATGTCACTCCCATGACTACAGTATTCTTCATTCTACATACATTATGAGGCAATAACAAAATAGTAACGCACAGGCATCAAGGAAAGTAATTTTACTCAGATTACTGATTTAGAAAAATGAACGCGTTAGATTGTTCTTTACTGAAAGAAAGTAATCAGATTACAGTTACGCATTAGTCACATAACGCGTTACTGACAACACTGCTTTTATATTACCGTTAAATACACAAGCTTGACGCTACCTTAACGGGAGCTATTTTTTCACCGGACGCTCTGGCAGTGTTCAACGCAAGCTGCGACAAACGGCAGTAACTTTGTCATACCGCAAAATATGAAAACGATTCAAACCATTACCAAATTCAATATGCTGGCGAATGCATTCATCTAAAAAAAAAAAAAAAATTGGGAGTGAGACCTCACCTCGTCCAGCGAACGTGAATTTGTTCTTAGGACAAGATCATCTGTCGCAATTAGCGATCTTTGACGCTCTTTTTCTCCTCCCCACATACAAACTTGATTCTCTCTCAGCGGCTGTGATTAACCTCAATGAAGTTGCTCTCCTAACTAAGCCTTGCCTATCATTCGTCTTTGTAAGTTTTTAGTAACTTTGTGTATTGAATTTGAAAGGAAAATGTGTGTTTTGTTTTTGGCGAACTTTTTCATGAAGCTAAACTGTTGAAGCGACTCACACGTGGAAAAATACGATTGTACAACGTTTTAAATGTATTCATTTGGTATATTTCAGTTACCACGATTTGAGAGATCAATAAATTAAAGAATTTACGCCTTGCGTTTGGAGTGTTTCTTTTTGGGTTTGCTGGAATAGCGTCACTTACACTCGCACCATCAAACAGAGGAAGGGGTAAGTGCTGCCGCGCCAAGCCACTTCTGGCTGCATTTTCGACACATGAAAAATAACGAATACGTACTACTGTATGACGGAAAATTTTAGTGGTTTTGTAACCGCCACGTTTTCATAGCATGGTAAACCGTGAAGGTAACCGGCACACGCCTACACCCGAACCCCCCCACCCCCCTTAAAAGTTTTCTCCTCCGATCTACACGATTCACGTAGGTCATCCTTTTTGACTTCAAAACGGCGAATTTCGCCAAAAGGTGAGAGATTTTCATGCCTGTAAAATGGCCTCAAACCATTGTCCTCTTTAGACCGACGTAAAACTACAAAAAAAAAGTACACAAGCATTGCATTAGCAACAACGTTAGCTTAGCACGCTATACAGGTTCACTAAACATAAACAAAAAGCGTCTCATACAAAAAATATAACCTTTCGCTTACTAACATAATATGTACATTCTTTACAACAACCATACTTACGGACAAATCTTGTCCAAGGATCATATAAGCACAACATTATCAGCCCGAGACGTCGTGCGGCCATAATGAAGAAAGAAAAGAAGAAAATAATAAACCATATCGCAAAGCGACCACAAGAGTTCGCTGTTGGACAGCACAAAAAGCCTTGCTGTAAAACTTACCAAAAGGCAGAATACTTTCTGAGCGGGACATGTGCGTTAATTGCGTCAAATATTTTAACGTGATTAATTTAAAAAAATTAATTACCGCGCGTTAACGCGATAATTTTGACAGCCCTAATTAATAAACACCGATAACGCTAGAACCTACCGGTCTTGTCATCCAGGGTGACTACACCATGCTTGTTGACTTTTGTCATATTATGGATGATGTTGTAAGGATTTATAGAACGGTGGTCCAACAATTGATGAAGAGATTCAATACCCAGAATTTTCTGCAGGCTGAAACACAACAGAGAGGCAATACCTTAGGATAAAGGTCCTCTTTTTCATAAGTTCGGCATCGTGATTTGTGTTTTTACTGGGTCAGAGTGGTATCTCTCCAGATATTCTGTTCATCATCTCCTGTCAGCTCTCTTCTTTGTACATGTTGCTCTCCTGGATATTTTTCTTCCTCCGTTTGGCAATTTTCCTGTCATTGGCAGATAAAGATTTAATATTAATATTTAATATCAGAGCATGCAGTTTCATTGTATTGAATTTTGACTCTGCCAGTCCACAAGATTCATTTTTTGGGTGTGTTTTGATTATATCTCCAATATTATTGCAGCAGGGTTTTCAATTTTGTGTTACCGGGCACATTTCTGACAAACATCTTCCTCAAACGTGCTTGGAATAAACAAAGTAGATACAAAAGTAATGCAATAGACATGAAATATTTAAATACTGGCATCAGAAAAGCCTTTGTAAACGGTTTTGCTTACTTCCTGTTCATTTTTCTTCATGCTCTTAAACCTGAAGAAACCTTCTTTGTCTCGAAGGGAAGGTTTTTTCTTGATGCCTTTGGAAGCTGATGACACAGCTGGACAAGGAATGGGCTTTAGTGGAGAGCTAGATGGAAACCTATGAAATAGGAAATGGATAAATTAATGATGTCATAACAGCAAATACAATTCATTAAATGAATGGCTTGCAATCCAAAATAGAAAATTAGGCAATTAAGAACCTGTAAAGTGTGTTGTTTTCTTCCAGATCCTCTGTGCCCCAGCGGCCCTTCACGTCTTCTATCACATGGTTCTTTAGAAACTTCTTAAGGAGCTGAACCGTCTGCTGCCGGGTGACATCAGGGCCAAAGTTGCTGTTGTTACAAAGCATTTGGTGCAGCCAGTCCACAGCAGCCAGCGCCGTGAAGCAGTTATTGTAATTTCTCAAATTCTGCCGGTGCTTCTTCAGGGGCATACCAGCCCGGAACAGACGAGTTATTTCATTCCACTAAAAAAAAAAAAAAAAAAACCACAATAAAGTACTTATTTTTATTTTCAATGCATATATTAAATCAACTAGGGCTGTCCCAAACGATTCATTTTCCCCCGATTAGTCAGCCGACTATTTTTACGATTAGTCGACTAATCTAACAATTAAAAAAAAAAAAAAAAATGTTTTTGTTTTTGTTTACTAATTTAGCAATGAAATTTTTGTTGACGCTTATCAATTCACAAAAAACATATTGGAACACTTAAATTATTTATTAAAGTACAAATAAACACGTAAATAACAATAATAAATCACAAATAAACAATGAGTTCAAATGCTGATAGAATTAAATAGTGTAGCATCCCGATTGAAAAGGTGGTCTCTTAAACTGATGGTTTACAACTTTTATTCAATCCTTGATGTAATCACACCGTAAGAGCTATGGTGCACACAAATAAAACAACACAATTAGAAATTAACAAAAACTTTTCACCTTTTTCCTTTGAAACCTTATTTATATATCAATGAATTGCCTTTACCTTAATTTATTAGCTTATCATTGACAATCTCGCCCTTGAGTGCAATCACTGTATATACTGTATATATTTATGACTATTTAACCTTATGTAATTTTCTATACCATAAAATAAACCATAACATGAAATAAACCTTTCAGTTAGCATTAAGGACAATACTAATAGCACTTATGGGCCCATTGTCAATGAAACATTATTATTCAGTAAGGCGACAGCACCCTCTGGTGTACAAAAAATGAAAAAAAAAAAAAAAAAAAAATTACAAACTGGGTGACGGCATTTGAGGTGTTTATTCACGGCCGACGTGCAGCCAAGCTTGGCATTGAAGAGACAGGACAGAAGAGTGTACCCTCCGTTGTTTCTTTGAAATAAGTCAATGTTTTGGACACTCTGGTGCGTTTTTTTTTTGGCTTTGTTCCGCTTTCCCCGCTTGCATACAGAGCATCCGACATTCTGAACTTTCCACGCATATATTTTTTTTAACCCTTCATTAACCGTCGACGGGATGTTGTGCTCGTCGACGGATTTACGTCATCGATGACGTCGACTTTGTCGACTAGTCGGGACAGCTCTAATATCAACTGCAGTATTCGACGGATGAGGCTGTTTGAAAAAATGATGGCCTATTATAAAAATTGATTCACATACTGTACTGCATTATAGGGGTGGGAACCTCTTGTCACCTCACGATATGATACGATTTGCGATACAAAGCTCAAGATGACGATCTCATGATATGGCGGTACAACGATTATCAATACATTGGTCAGGAAATCATTATATGTGGTGCTGCAACGATTAATCGATTAACTTGAGCAATGGGATTACAAAAAAGCTTCAAATTTTGTTGCTTCAGGGATTTGTTTAGAGCGTGTTGCAATGGTTTGTTTTGAAAGTGTTTGCATTTAGTTTTATTAATTTGGGTGGACAGACTGCCATCTAGTCGCAACAGTGAATATGACATAACTCATCTAACATGGCTGGATCCAGCTGCTCTCTGTTAAGACCAACATAAGTTTTTTTTTTTTTTTTGCATTTGTAATTTAGTTCAGGGTTATATTTAGCAGTTTTTTTTTAAAAATGGGAATATTTTTGAACAATTTATTAAGAACATTGTTAAAAAAAAAAAAGGAGCATTTAAGCTAGCAGACTTTTGCTATGCAAGCTAACGAATAGTTCTTTTGTTGTCTTTTGATTTTTTTTTTTTTTTTTAAATACCGTTTTAGGCGAAGCTCAGGTATTTCAATTTGATTTTAAATGCATTTATTGCTTTTTTCATTCATTTTCCATGCTCTTGTGAAATGAAAGTGCAATTCTCCATGTTTTGAGAGAGAGAAAAAAAACTTCCAAATTTTATTTTGTAATCGCATTTTGAAAGTGCAATCTTAGCCAGCCTTTGTTTTACAGCTCCTAAAATTTATTCTGCAATGCATTAAATGTTCCTAATCTGATTACTCGATTATTCGGACTAACTAATTGAAAGAATCTATTATTTAAACAATCGATAGCTGCAGCCATAATTCTAGGATATTCTCCAAAACAACAAATCAACAGAAAAACAAGCTCTTTTCATCCTTCTGCTGTGAATTGGAATGACTTTATCATTAGTAGACGTCCAATCAGTTTGAACTGGAAGGGTTCAAACGGATCAGACGTCTATTGTGGTCAATGGCAACCGATGAGTTTCATTTGTGGGCATTTTAGGTCATTTGCTGTTGATTTTCAGTCACTCCCTGTTGATTTTGGGGGCCTTTCAGTGTGACTTCCTATTGATTTTAAATTACAGGACAGGAAATGACCCGGGAATCTCACCAAATGAATAGGCAGTAACTCAAACTCAACAGGGTGTGACCTTTAAATGCCCTCAAAATTGGAAAAACTAGCCGAGAATGCTCTCGTTTCAAATCAACGGACATTCATTCACCCCTCCTAGTCTAAATGGATTGGACGTCCAGTGCTGTCAATAGCAGCCATAGAGTTAACAGAGACACTATTATGGTGGAAGATTTTGGCAGCTACTAGTTAGTTCTTTGTTTTGTTTTTTAAACACTGACGCCTTTTCAAAACCATATATCGTTTCTTGGCAGGAGCATATCGATAACCTTTTGGGCAGGGGCGGACTGGGACTAAAAAGCAGCCCTGGACTTTGACTCAGCCCAGCCCATAAGAATCGCTATACGAAGGGAAACACAGACCCCATAGGGGGGTCCGGGAACATGCCCCTCCCGGGAGAATTTTTTTTTTTTTTTTTTTTACATTTTATTGTAAAATGCACCAATTTCGTGCACTTTGAGAGAAAAATGAAGAAAATGTGTCTAGACTGTGACTGTCTGACTACGGGCGCTCAAAGTACTGCAAGGCTGAACTGGAGTTGGATTCATTTTCTGTACTAGCTCTATGATCAACCTGAATAAACAAATGAAAGAATTTATTTTTCAAAGCAAGTTTTATGTATCCAATTGATTATAATATATCTCTATAGATCTCTGTCTATAAAATGACTTCATTGTTTATGCCATAATTCAGTGGTCTCCAAACTATTCCACATAGGGCTGCGGCGGGCGCAGGATTTCATTCCAACAAAACAAGACAAAACCTCTGCACCAATCTGGTGTCTTACAAGTGTAATCAGTTGATTGCAGTCAGGTGCTGCTTGTTTTAGCAGAAACTTCATTGGTTAAACTGTCGGTACTCGATCGGTTAAAACAAAAACCAGGCCCCACAGCGGCCCTTGAGGACCGGTTTGGAGACCCCTGCCATAATTAATCTTGCCATACAAATAATAAATTTCAATGAAAATACAATACACATTTCAAGACAAATCCTGTATACATAAACTTCATTGGAAAGTATTAACCAGAAAACAAAACGATATATAAATGATTAATAATGTATATAACATCAATTTAACTACCTAAACTTTAAAGTAAAACCATTCATTTTATTAATATTTTGTTATATTTCTTCTGAATTAATATTGCTATGCTGCGTGTGCATACATTGTTTTACGGCTAAAATATTTTTTCTTAGGAGAGGGATAGTAGGACTAGCATACTGTAACTTGACACGATTGCAAACGGGTACATCGACTAGCTGGCACTAAACCTTTAATTGTCATTTATTTGATTTAAAATGTAGCTACCTGATGGATAACAATTGCCAGTTTACAGAGCAAGTAACCCTCTTCATCCCAATTTACTTGCCCTGCGCTTGTCTGGGGAACTTCCAACAGTTTATCGTTGCCCCCTCCCTCTTCTTTTCTCTCTCCCAGCACCGTCTGCACGTCAGAGCGGCTGCAGCTCCCTCTCACCATCGCCGGGAGCTGAGCTGTTGTTACCCGACGTGGCCGTTGCAGCCAGACTGCTGCTTGCGAAAATATTTGTCGATTTATGACATTTTAATGCTTCACTCTCCAGTTTCTTTAATTTTTTCTCTCTAACCTTCTCCGCGCCACCCTGCTCTTTTCAGTTTTTTGCCACCATCATTCATATTGTGCATTAACACTCGTCGCTATTTTGCTTCCACAAGGAAGGAACCAATGAAGGCTTATGGGGGGCCTATGGGGAAAGGCTGCTCTGTGCTTTCGTCGTTCCTAGTCTATCAGATTGGCGGTGAAAAACCAGGCGCATTGCTGCCACCTGTCGGATTGGATGCGAACTGTCGATAATCAGAGGATAGGGGGGATAAAAACAGTGATGCATAATGAATGGCGGCCGCCGGCCGTCCAGGGCACCGGCCGTTCTGTGATCCTCCAGAACCCACAGATTACCAGTCCGCCCCTGTTTTTGGGATACAAAGTAAGCTATCACGATATATCACCATTTCGATATTTTGTACAACCCCTACTGTATTACCTAATTTAAGTAAATTCAAGAGTTTATCAATTTTGACGATTTAATTTCCCCCCCAATAAAATACTTTAAAGAAATACACTATCTATATGACACAGTCACAGCTAGTCAGTTTTTTGTCTATTTGTCGAGGCAGTCTTTCTTCACACAAACATCCGGATTTAAATGTGAATGACAAACAACGCGTCAACAACTTAATCAAAAGTGTGTCTTCTTCAGTTTATTTCTGTCCAAAAACGGACAGCAAGCAGGCCAAACACCAGGGTGTAGTATAAATTCACAATTTCTCTGTTTAAAAGCGACATGAAAAGCATTGACTCGAAGAGTTGACCATTCAGTTCGCGTGCAAACATTTAGCTCGTTAACGTGAACTTACCAGCTTTGTTGCTCGGTATGGCCCAGGGGTGATGATATGCGAACTCATGTTTATCCCAAAATGTCAGAAAATGTCATTTCAATGCGTATTCATTGTCAAAATATTGTGTCACAAATGTTTGAGTAGCAGACGTATTGTTGAATCTCAACAAAACTAATCATCCTCTGTCGCCGTCTGTTCAAAATTACGAGCCGTGACTTTCTGCCCCAGGATTGGACAAGTACAAAGTCACATGTCCACATCATTTGGGTTGACGTAACAACCAAAATACCGTTTCCAGGAACCATCTGTCCTGTAATATATTTTCGTTTTGGTTAAAAAAAAAATTAAAAAAAATAAAAATAATTTAAAAAAAGAAAAAGAAAAAAAATTAACACGTGCACCGTTAGATTCACCATTGAATGTACGTACGCAAAAGAGGAGGGTTAAAGACACGGCTCGATTCAAATGCATTACGTTTGTTAATCTTTGATCCAGTACACGTAAAAATCCCGTACATTTGAAGTAAACACCAATAAACGCATTGAAACGCTGCTAAAGCTGAATATTTTTTAATTGAAAACGTCTCTGCATTGGGAAATAAGGCGTTTAAAATCGTGAAAATGCCTGACAGCCAGTGGTGGGGATTTTTTTTTTTTTACCCAGCAGTACCGTGAATTTCCACTAGAGGCTGAATTCAAAACATCATGTAAAATCCCTCCCGTGTACAGTGCTGGCCAAAAGTATTGGCAACCCTGCAATTCTGTCAGATAATGCTCAATTTCTCGCAGAAAATTATTGAAAGTACAAATGCATTGGTAGTGATATGTTCATTTATTTTGCTTGCAATGAAAAAACACAAGAGAATGAAAAGAAAAATTAAAATCATGATCATTTTACTCAAAACTGAAAAAATGGGCCGGACAAAAGTATTGGCACCCTCAGCCTAATACTTGGTAGCACAACCTTTACTTTAGACAAAATAACTGCGAACAACCGTTTTCGGTATCCATCGATGAGTTTCCTACAATGCCATCCATCCATCCATTATCTTCCGCTTAGTCCGGGGTCGGGTCTTGAGTTTGTCCATGCTTCCTCGCAATTATGCTTCTAAAGTCCTCGGACAGTTATTTGGTCTTCTTTCTTTTCTCCATTCTCAATGTGGTACACACAAGGATACAGGACAGAGGTTGAGTCAACTTTAGTCCATTTTAACTGGCTGCAAGTGTGATTTAGTTATTGCCACCACCTGTTATGTGCCACAGGTAAGTAACAGGTACTGTTAATTGCACAAACTAGAGAAGAATCACATGATTTTTCAAAGGGTGCCAATACTTTTGTCTGGCCCATTGTTGGAGTTTTGCGTAAAATGCTAATAGAATGGGGAAACAATTTTTAAATCATTTTGTGTTTTTTCATTCCAAGCAAAATAAATGAAGATATTACTACCAAAGCATTTGTAATTGCAATAATTTTCTGGGAGAAATTGAGCATCTTCTGACAGAATTGCAGGGGTGCCAATACTTTTGGCCAGCACTGTGGAAGCATTAAAATGTAGAAGCATCAAACTGTCCAAACTTTGAACTTGGACAGTATGGCAAGGTGGCGACACCATCGCTTCTTGGAAATTTTGGTCGTGAAATTTTCATACAACAATCATTAAACCCTAATGTCTTCTCTTCCTACAGAAAAAATAGATACTGATACCGCATGTGTTGTGTGCGCATGCACTCTACTGGCAAAGGCTGCCTTCTAATGGCTAACTCTAAACAGTAATTTTGCAATTAATTCATCGGTCCTGAATCACAAAAATCAAGAATTGGGCTCGATAGATACTGGGTCATGCTAAATATTTTAGCTATTAGTTTAGATTAGTTTTAGTATGTTTTGTTATTTTAGCTATTTTTAACACAATTAAACTGTAGGCCATGAATAAAGGAGGAGTTAAGACTTCAAACTTAGTGTCCACAAGAACAACAACAACCTGAGTGGCGACTTGACAGGCCTTCAAATGTCAAAATGTATGACTTTTAGGCCACATCCCCAACTGCTGCAAAGCCCCGCTGTCTACTCGTGATTTTATTATTATTATTATTAAACAATGTTTAAAGATTCTTTGAGCCTAACCCACTGTTTTTCACTTTTATAATTTAAAAACTTCAATCATGGTGTTGCCAAAAAGAGTAGGAAGCGTAGAGAAAAAAAATACATTTTCAAACAATGGTGTACCGCAAGCAACACATTACTTTTGCTCATTAATATTCATGACGTTAGCAATTGTTGCTAGGCGGGTCAACCTCCCGTTTGTCCCTAATAGTAAATGAATGGAAATAGTGTACGAACGAGATGTTTACTGAGCTAAACCTACTAATTCTGTGTCTGTCTGGTGCCAAATTCACTGGTAAAGATGTGGAAGAACATACAAATGTTCAGTTAAAGAGATTGTTTGAGTGTCGAGGGCTGAAAAAGACGGGAAAAAGAGCCGACCTGATCCAGAGTTAACTCTTTTATCGACACCTTTTTCTTGTGTGCATTGCCTTACGCCACTGACAATGACATTCTCCTGTTTCAACAATCAATCCTTCATCACCATATGCCCTGTCTTTCATATATATCATATCCTCTGGTTGTCTTACATCTCTGACCATTCTTGGGGGCAATTAACATTGCTATTTTTGTGTAGCGATCGCAAATGCTACTCAGTGACAGCCAACGAACACTTTTATTGTTTTCATTAATAACAAATCTTAATTCTATAATTTATTTACACTTCCCCTTTACTAAAGTTGTATTTTTACAACAGATAAGGTAACAGTGGCAGTCAGATACTATTTTTTTTTTCAGGTCATTCATTGTCAGACAGAAGCAGCACGGCAAAACGCCACGCTAAAAAAATAAATAAAATTATCAAAATGGCTTACCTCTTCGTCCTCAGTAGCACCATGGCCCCCAGGAAAATCTTTACTGCACATGAAATATGAATGGCTTCACCTTGCTGGCTTTAAACTGGTCTTTTGGACGTCCGCGCAAGTTGATCCATTCTACACATTTTTGGGGGGATTTCGGGAAACGTATGAAGAAAACATCCTTCATATGTCATAATGTCTAGAGTCGTTTCTACAAGTTCCATAGCAGCAGTGTACGATCAACATGTTCTTTTTTGAAAGATTACTGGAGAAAACAAACAGAATTAACATGGATTATATGCGAGGGCGTGTTTATAATGTCCCACTTCCGCATTACGATGGCAACGTCACTGTCTAAAAATAGCATTCGTGCGGTGCGCTATTACTCAAATTACGTTAATAGCATTGCTGTTTTTGATTGGTTTCAGGGGCTTCCAGAAACAACCAAACTTGAGGGAAAACAGGTTTAAACTTCAAAACTATGCAAAAATTAGATTAATAGAATTGCTGTTTTTGATAGGTTTCAGGGGCTTTCAGAAACAACCAAACTTGAGGTCAAACAGATTTAACCTTCAAAACTTTGCACTATGTAGAAAAAACATTCCCAGGACAAAAATATTATAATCCCTATACAGTTTTAAGTAAAACTGAGCTGTCAATGAATTTTCTGATACTCTGACTCAGATCCCTATATGTATGTCTATTTGAAATAAAAAATTGTAATAGTGTATATATATATATATATATATATATATATATATATATATATATATATATATATATATATATATTAGGGCTGTCAAACGATTAAAATTTTTAATCGAGTTAATTACAGCTTAAAAATTAATTAATCGTAATTAATCGCAATTAATCGCAATTCAAACCATCTATAAAATATGCCATATTTTTCTGTAAATTATTGTTGGAATGGAAAGATAAGACAAGATGGATATATACATTCAACATACGGTACATAAGGACTGTATTTGTTTATTATAACAATAAATCAACAAGATGGCATTAACATTATTAACATTCTGTTAAAGCAGGGTGGGCAATTAATTCCACAAAGGGCCGCAGTGGGTGCGGGTTTTTGTTGCAACCCATTAAGAGGACACCTTTTCACCAATCTGCTGTTTTACAAGTGCAATCAGTCGATTGCAGTCAGGTGCTTCTCATTTCTGCTGAAACCGCATTGGTTAAACTATCTGTGCTGGGTCAGTTGGAACAAAGACCAGGACCCACTGCGGCCCTCGAGGACAGGTTTGCCCACCCCTGTGTTAAAGTGATCCATGGATAGAAAGACTTGTAGTTCTTAAAAGATGAATATTAGTACAAGTTATAGAAATGTTATATTAAAACGCCTCTTAATGTTTTCGTTTTAATAAAATTTGTAAAATTTTCAATCAAAAAATAAGCTAGTAGCCCTATTCTGTCCTCAATGTGTGTGAGTACACAAATTGACAGCGAACATAAGTTCCAAAAAGAAATCAGACGGTGTGGCAAAGTTGCATGGGCTTTACTGAAGTCATCTCTTTTTGACAGGAGCACGTTTCTTGTATTTTTGTAAAACTGAAAATAACAAGGCAATGTGTCAATAACTTGCATAAATCACAAAATAACACAAAATGTACACACACGTGTCCATTTGAGCAGTAGCACTAGCCAATTAGCTCACAAGCATCTAACAATGTAACTGCATTTCACCATATATGTGAACAAATTCAAATACACATCATCAATAACTATCTAATGCTCATGAATATAAACAAAGGAGGAATATAACTCACAAGCGATGCATGTATTAGACACAAACAGTGTGATGGGGCTATGAGAACTGCCACTGAATACTGGATGCGGACGTTAGCTGGTCTGAATAGCACTGTCTATTCGTGTGAGTTCGCGTCGACATATAATCACGTCAGAAAAGCGCGCCGAAACCCAAATAATCAGCTGCACTGAATCGCCAACGGAGGGCGACATTACGCCACATAACAAATGCAAGTCACACCCAAGCGCCAGCAGAGGGCGGAAAAACTCCATAAAACACAATTAACAAGTTGGCCTTTCACTGTACTGACATTTAAATCTGTCTGAGCGGGCCTAGTGCGTTATTTGCGTCAAATATTTTAACGTGATTAATTTAAAAAATTAATTAACGCCCGTTAACGCGATAATTTTGACAGCCCTAATATATATATATATATATATATATATATATATATATATATATATATATATATATGTATATATACATATATATATATATATACGGCGGAAAACACTCAGTTGACTTGAAGTTCCGGTCTGAGACCCCCAATTTGGCCAAATTTTAAAGTTGTCCTATATGCATGTGTGATACATCATTGGAAAGCTTAACATCTCAATTTTCTGGGGAAAGAAAAATTTTGAACGGGAGGGCATTTTGAAAAAAAACATTTTTTTAAAACAGCAAAACCCTAACTGGAGGTGAGAGCACGCGAGAGCAGAATTAAAGACTCCACAATTTTAGCGAGATGTTATTACGTACTTACCTCTTTTCAATCCAAAAACTCCATGTAGCATGTATCACCGGGTGTTGAGACACAGCTGTGAATGGCTACAGCCGGATTTTTGGGCGATTTCATGGGTGAAACATAGTGATATAACAATGGTCGCGATGCAGAAATCGCAGACATCAAGGAGTGGTTGAGATTTTCTTTTTTATTTATTTACCCTTTTAAACGTTTTTTTGTTGTTGTTTTTTTCCAACTTTCTTTGTTTGGATCAATTATTTATCTTCTAACATATTGGGGGAAATGCGACAGTAACAAAAAAAATATATAATTAAGCGATTGTTATGAGGTAGATATCTGTGACTTTTTTACAGACAGCATTTTTGTCATTGTTGTGACTTAATTTGTTTAAAAGTTTGAAATCTGCAAGTGAATAATTTTTTAAAGTTTTTTTTTTTTAAACGAAATATGGGACATCGATTATTGAAGCTAAAAATGACAGACATTTTGAATAATAAATATAATTACTTACCTTCTTTTTATGGCTGGGTTGAAACAAAGGCGGTTGCGCGACGTCTGTAAACGGGGGTTTCCAAGGTAAAAGGGACAAATTCGAAATAGATCGGGGGCTTATTGGGCCATGAATCTGCTATGGCACCATATAAACATTTTGTTCTATCAAACACAACAGTTTTTTTGGCTTAAAATACAGCAGTTTATCTTATAGAGCAGGGGTCGGGAACCTTTTGGCCGAGAGAGCCATGAACACCACATATTTTTAAAAGTAATTCTGTGAGAGCCATACAATATGTTTAAAACTAAAAATACAAGAAATATGTGCATTTTATGTAATTTCAACACTTTGAAAGTTTGAAGTCTCTGAATTCTTTTTAAATAATAATTAAATAATATTACAATAGTTATTTTAATATTTTGTTGTGTCCACAGAACGATTCAACCTATGTTTAAAATGTTTAATCTTATTTCGTTGTGTTTGTGCAAAATACACAAGTTTGAGTCTAAAAAGACTGTTGTACTTATGGTTTTAAACCAGTAGGGGGCAGTGTTGGCTTCTTGGCGTGCATAGGCAATAACTGTCCGCATGTGAGAGCGAATAAGAAAAGAGCCGTCTGTGCAGCAATGCGAGATGGACGTTGTTAAAAGTATTTTTTTTTTTCTTGTTTCAGGTGAGAAAAAGAGTATAATTTGACTGTGTATGTTAGCGGATTGCTTTATTTTAGGATGGTTGTGATATGTATTGTGTATTAATATAGTTCAGAAATATGTTGATCTTTAAGTATGTTTATGTACGACTGCAGATGTGTTTGTAATGGCGCGCGGACGACGAGTGAATGCTACTAGTGTCTAAAATGCAGAAGTTCAATGACACACAAAAAAAATGTGTTTATTATTATAATTATATAAGAATTAGCATTTTAGAGCGAATAAGAAATGAGCCGTCTGTGTGCAGCAATGCGAGACGGACGTTGTTGTTTTTATCTTGTTTTAGCTGTACAAGAAAAATGGAAATAAAACAAAATTAAATGTCTAACAACAGACTGAAGCATTTCATCTCTGTCTGCACCACGCTGCGGATGCATAGCTATTATTTAAACCAACTGCCAGATGCATCATCAGACTTTTGCGTTCTCCACTGCCACACCTGTCCCGAATGTCGCCTGATCACTGGCTTGCCAAAGGAAAAAATGTGAGCGCCCCTTACTGGTTTCTAACTTTAACGCTTCCCCTGTGGCCCTTACGCCCGCCCGATTTCCCCGAGGTTCTAGCGCCCTCTCATTACATAACGAAACTTTTTTTTTTTTTTTAAATTGAAGATTTGTCTGCGAGCCAGATGCAGCCGTCAAAAGAGCCATATCTGGCTCGCGAGCCATAGGTTCCTGACCCCTGTTATAGAGGGTTGCATGAGCAGAAACTGCTTTTTCAGTCTTGCCTGTGTTTTCCGCCATATATAAATATAAATATATGTATATACTCAGGGGTGAAGTGGTTAGAATTTCTTGCCGGAACTCCCTGTCAAGAAGGTCGCCACGGAGCCAGAATTTTATTTATTTATTAAACCTCCTCAAACCACTGAAATGCAGATAAAACTGCTTTTGGCACAATTATTCTTATACCACATACAAACAAAAAATCATTTTCATTCAAAATACCGTAATATTTTTTCAATGATTTGCAAAATAAGCCAACAAAAACAGAAGTAACCACAACCTCTGTCTAACCCCCCCCCCCCCCACACACACATTTCCAAAATGCAAATCCTCAATTTTAACTAGTTAAGAACATTGAATGTATTGAAATTGAAGTTAATGCAAATGTTTACTTTTCTTTTCTTTTAATAAAGATATAACTAACATGCAGTACAGGCCAAAAGACACACCTCATTCAACGCATCACAAATTAAGGTCCCTACCCCACTGGTAAAGCAATAAATTCCACTAACCAACCCAGAAAAGGCATACCTGTGAAGTCAAATACCATTCTAGGTGACTCCTTCTTGAAGCTCATCAAGAGAATAGCAAGAGTGTACAATAACTAATCGGAGCAAAAGGAGGCTACTTCGAAGATAAAAGAATATTATACATGTTTTTAGTTATTTCACCTGTTTTTACTAAGTACATAGTTCCACACATGTTCATTTATACTTCTTTTACGTTCAGTGAGAATTTACAATGAAACTTGATGAGTCTAAATAAATTATGGACAGCAGATCAAATAAACAAGCCTCTTCAACTCTTTCCTTTCTCGTAAAGAGCTGATCAATTTTCTGTTGCATTGCTCTTTTATATTGCACCAATTCACCAAGTGTTTTTTTTTATTTTATTTTTTAAAAATTTTTTTAATACATATTGTTCTGTCCTCACTAAACGTGAATTTGTTTAGGTTGACAGACAGCAAAATGAGGCAATAGTGGATTTTTTTTTAATTTGAAGCTTTTACTTCTTCATTTTTGACGAATCAAAGCTGCAACACATACATGCACTCATGTTCAAAAGGACACACATATTAACAGTAAACATTTTACACAAAACAATTGGTGATCATACGTTCCTCCAGTACGGTCAATATGTACATTTTGTAAATAAGTTCAGTCCAGTCTGCATAATAAAGTCCACTAGCTTAGATGCTATGAATGCTAACGTATTCACACTTCTCTCATAGCAAATCGCTAAACATAACCAAGCAAACAGTATGTCTCCAAACTTAACTACAAATGCCAACACCAACATACATCAACTGAAACAACTTCCAGCTTCAAGTGGGCCGAACCAGAGTAAGTAGCTGTCCCTTAGCCATGTCAGAAACATCTGCTTCTCAGTCATAAAAGCCAAGAGTTCAGGCACACCCAACTCCGCCACCAGAGGGCATCATTTGACAAAATACAATACTTTAAACAAACCATCACACATAGGATTTTGACAGTTGCCGTCATATTTTCGGGATCAAAGTACCGTCGGAACGGTGTTCCGGGTCGAAAACTCATGCCGGCACGGAGATCCGGCTCGTTCCGGTCCACTTTCACCCCTATATATACTATTTTTGTATCTGTAGAAAACACTTTTACTTTTTACTTGTGCATTTTAAATAAAGCAAGTACTTTTGTACTTTTTTCTTGAGTCAACTTTTTTCTTAAATATTTGTACTTGTACTTACGTATTTTTGCATCTATATCTATACTTTTACGAATGTCAAAAAATGTGAGTACTTCATCTACCACTGCTTATTTTTTACTGTCATTGAAGATGATAGACGGGATTGGACGTCTAGCGCCGTTAAGGGGAGTTACCGAGTCAGTGCTTGCTAATGCTTAGGGTTAATAGTTTAGAGCAGTGCTTCTCAATTATTTTCTGTTACGCCCCCCCAAGGAAGACGTAAATGTTTCGCGTAAACTCTGCCGCCACTGTAAATAGTATCATTTGTCCATTACTATTATAAGTACACCTCTGCCTCACACTGTATCCTTTTTTTTCTATTAGAGAAAATAACAGAGATCAACTTATAAAGTATAACTTTATTAACATTGTTTTGTTTGTAGCAGAAAAGACTTAACACGCATCAATTTGCCTGAATTAAAAGTCACATCCAAACTGTAAAAATACACTCAAGGTACATTTTTGACCATTTGATACTGAAAAATAAAATCAGTAAATACTAACAAATTCAAATTGATTAGAAACATTAACTCATGAGGACAATATGCCAAAAAATTTGACCGAAAAAACAAAACTGAATAGAAGAAGGGAAAAAAGTGTCTTTGGACAGAAGGACAGTTTTTATTTTCGCTGCTCCTAGTATCACCTCCAGTTTGCAATGATGTAGGGTATATTGCACTGCTAACAGTGCTCACTGGTTTACTGATATAACACTGACAAAGCGGGACGATTATTGGCAATATTCGGCACGTTTTCGCTGAAAAACAACCAAGCAGCTTATCAATGAGATTGGGGTCTAATGTCTTTAAGTGGCGTTTTAATTGATTTGGCTTCCGGCTGTCCGCTATAATCATTTTTAGACACAGTAAACAGTGGTCTTTCCTCGTCTACCACTGTGTTAAATGTCAAAGCCAAAAGCCAAACGGCCCGAAAAAAAGCGCAATCTCGGCGGCCGAGGGAGAACCGTAGGTGAGGGCGGTCGTCGTGACGATCCCAAGCCGAAAATGGCACTTTTCGGGCGGACACGTGAGAACCAGAGAAGACAGTGGGTCGCTGCGTGAGACGTTTTTCGAAAACGGTGCACAGTTCTCCAGCTCTTCATTTATGAGTCTCTTCCGTGCGCTCTTGCTTACTTCAAAAATACTGCGCGCACTTTGAAAATGAGAGCGCCACTGCCACCCACTGAGTGGATGTGCAAGTACACTTTATTCTAGTACGGCAAAAAAAATAAAAATAAATAATAATAATAATAATAAAGCATGTTCCCCGAGGTCACACGCGCCACCCCTGGCATCGCTCTGCGCCCCCCTGGGCGCTAGTGTTGTATCGGTCGCGAACGATTCGTTCTTTTTGAACGAATTGTTTTGGTGAACGAGACCGAACTAATCATCATCTGCACTGATTCGTTCTATGAAGGTGGTGCTTGTTCGCTGCGTGGGAGGGCGTTGAGCAAGCGGCAGCGTCTTCTGACATCGCACACGACCAATCAGACGCCAGCCTCATCGTGCGCAGGGGAGGGAGCGGAAACAGAATCAGGGCGTTTGTCACTCACGTCCACGTGTGGCCAATAAGCAGCCAGCGTGCAGGCAGGGGGGGCAAGACTGAGTTTTGTCACTTCCCGTTCAGTGACTCGGTCCTCCGGTTCCTGACCTAGCTTGCTGCTAACTTGTTTTTCCAGTAATGACTATGCGGTGAACGAATCAGAAAATGAAAGGAAATGACTTTGTCACATATTTGTTAACGTGGAGCCTATCAAATGCTGCTCAAACAGACAAAAACACCACACAAATCTAGCGAGCATTGTTTAGAGTAGTACTTTTCTCAACAAACTCGTGACTGCCTATGACGACATACTATCAAATTTACAGTAATTTAAAACACGGGTAGCTACGAGGCAAGCAAAAACTGAGCTGCGGTCGCGTGACGGCAGTGAAGCGGGCAGAGAACTGTCACTATATGGAGGCTTCATGGCAGCGATATTTACCTCATATGTGCACAGAAAAAAATATTTAGTATGATCACCATAATACTGATTTGCAATGAAACTGTATATACATGTCAATTTTTTCCCGAGTGTTTTATTTTTTTTTTTCGTGTCAGCGTGTCGGGTGTTGGTTGGTTTGACAAAATGTCAATCCGTCCATCATGTGCTACTCAAGCGCCCAAAACAACGCACGCAGACACGGGAGATGTCGCAATATGTCTACATTTTTCTTAACAGACTAATGAGAGTAGAAAGGCGACATCGTAAAGAGCTAACAATTATTTCTCGTCAGCATTTGACGATCTGAGATGCGGGGACGACAGGGGAGCTGACCGGATTATTTTATTTATTAATACCAGTGCAAAAAAACAATATGATCACCATAATACTGATTTGCAATGAAACTGTATATACATGTAATTTTTTTCCGAGTGTTTTTTTTTTTTTTTCGCGTCAGGTGTTGGTTGGTTTGACAAATTATGTCAATCCGTCCATCATGTGCTACTCAAGCGCCCAAAACAAAGCACGCGGACACGGGAGATGTCGCAATATGTCTACATTTTTCTTAACAGACTAATGAGAGTAGAAAGGCGACATCGTAAAGAGCTAACAATTATTTCTCGTCAGCATTTGACGATCTGAGATGCGGGGACGACAGGGGAGCTGACCGGATTATTTTATTTATTAATACCAGTGCAAAAAAACAATATGATCACCATAATACTGATTTGCAATGAAACTTTATATACATGTAATTTTTATCCGAGTGTTTTTTTTTTTTTTTTTTCGCGTCAGGTGTTGGTTGGTTTGACAAATTATGTCAATCCGTCCATCATGTGCTACTCAAGCGCCCAAAACAACGCACGCAGACACGGGAGATGTCGCAATATGTCTACATTTTTCTTAACAGACTAATGAGAGTAGAAAGGCGACATCGTAAAGAACTAACAATTATTTCTCGTCAGCATTTGACGATCTGAGATGCGGGGACGACAGGGGAGCTGACCAGTTTATTTTATTTATTAATACCAGTGCAAAAATTCAACACGATCATCTTAATACTAAAAAAACAAACGTACAACAGAGCGAGATGTAAATATGATGTGTTGGTCGTTCCATATTCAGAAATTAAACTTTCGATGTATTTTTATTTTCGTGACAGCAAACATGCTGTATATGTGATTGTATGTGTGATCAAGAACCTGCTAAAAGAAAGTCCGTGCGCCCCCGCCCCCTACTCCCCTCACAAAAGGAAAATGTTTAACCGTGTCCTAAATCGAAATGCAAGCACGAGCCATGACTTTGAGCCCATAGAACTAGAACAGACGACGCGGAAGTTCTCCCTCGCTTTTGCAGCAGCAGGAGGGAGACGAGGCTGTCTGTGAAAGCAGAATGATACCGCCTGTCACTCATTTCTGAAACTACGACGAGTGGTCAATGTGGAAGAGAGGGAGGGACCAAGCAATGTCACTTCCCGTTCAGTTACACTGCGAAGCGGTCTTTGGTGATTCGTTCGTCAACGTCACTTCCCGTTCAGTAACCGAACGATTCGTTTGGGCGGGGAGGGAGATGGGGGGGGCGAACGATTCGTTGAACGATTTGTTTGAACGAATCTTTTTACTGAACGAACCGGAATGGATTCGTTTACTCAAGTGAACGACAAATCTCGTCACTACTGGGCGCGCCCCACTATTTGAGAAGTACTGGTTTAGAGTCTTGGGCGTGGCTTCAGTGACAGTTTTAAAGTAGATGCTTTCTAATTGGTGGACTGTTGTTTACGCCATTCGATTTGATCAAAAGTCGGTTACTATTGGTCGAGAAGGCGGTCACTCCTCACTTATCATTGGTTGTCTGAACACATGGGTGAATTTGAAAAATATAACTGCGAGGTAGTTTGTGTACTGTGTTGAAAGCTTGAAACATTTGGTTTATAGCTCGAGTCGTAGTCGATTGTAAGGCGTAACTTTTGGCTTATTTTGCGAACCAACAAACTGGTTAGAATGTAGTTTGCGTTACGATTAGTCAAACTTAAGATGTCTGGAGTTTTATCGACAGCTTCCGGACAACGGGGCTTTATGGAATTCAGTCCAACCAGGAATGGCGACAAAACTGACAAGGAAAACGTTGCTGTTTTGAGCCTTGTTCTGTTTTCCAAGGCACCATTTGTATCTTTTGGGACAGTGAAAACAGGCACCTCGAAGTCTACCATTCTACGCATTGAAAATCCCACCAGCGAGACGGAGGCAGTGGTGACTGTTGTCAGAATCCCATCAAGCAAAGGCTTTTCTGTGGACACCAACACATTCACAATCCAGGTATGCTTCTCCTTGTAGATTTTTATTTATCAATATTGTTTTAAAAATAAAACTATTCACCATGATTCTTAAAATTGACAATCGCCGGGGAATTTGTTCTTGTTCTTTTTTAAGTGTGTGGTTTAACGAAATAGGAAAATGGTGGATCAGTATTTCTTTTTATGCTGGACCGTTTTCCTGTGCAACAGGGCAGTGTGAAATACTCCATCTGTGGTTGTGCGTATGTTATGTTTAGCGCTATGCAAGTATAACACCATTTACCATTGGAGGTTCATACATTAAAAAAATAAGTAGATAAATGCATTTCAACATTTAGTAACTTATGAAAGCAATATTCTATTGGGATTTGGTTGCCCATTTGATACAGCTCCTTGTAGAATAGTACTAAAGCATATACAGTGCCTTGCAAAAGTATTCGGCCCCCTTGAATCTTGCAACCTTTCACCACATTTCAGGCTTCAAACATAAAGATATGAAATTTAATTTTTTTGTCAAGAATCAACAACAAGTGGGACACAGTCGTGAAGTGGAACAACATTTATTGGATAATTTAAACTTTTTTAACAAATAAAAAACTGAAAATTGGGGCGTGCAATATTATTCGGCCCCCTTGCGTTAATACTTTATAGCGCCACCTTTTGCTCCAATTACAGCTGCAAGTCGCTTGGGGTATGTTTCTATCAGTTTTGCACATCGAGAGACTGACATCCTTGCCCATTCTTCCTTGCAAAACAGCTCGAGCTCAGTGAGGTTGGATGGAGAGTGTTTGTGAAAGCAGTCTTCAGCTCTTTCCACAGATTCTCGATTGGATTCAGGTCTGGACTTTGACTTGGCCATTCTAACACCTGGATACGTTTATTTTTGAACCATTCCATTGTAGATTTGGCTTTATGTTTTGGATCATTGTCCTGTTGGAAGATAAATCTCCGTCCCAGTCTCAGGTCTTTTGCAGATACTAACAGGTTTTCTTCCAGAATGTTCCTGTATTTGGCTGCATCCATCTTCCCGTCAATTTTAACCATCTTCCCTGTCCCTGCTGAAGAAAAGCAGGCCCAAACCATGATGCTGCCACCACCGTGTTTGACAGTGGGGATGGTGTGTTCAGGGTGATGAGCTGTGTTGCTTTTACGCCAAACATATCGTTTTGCATTGTGGCCAAAAAGTTCAATTTTGGTTTCATCTGACCAGAGCACCTTCTTCCACATGTTTGGTGTGTCTCCCAGGTGGCTTGTGGCAAACTTTAAACGAGACTTTTTATGGATATCTTTGAGAAATGGCTTTCTTCTTGCCACTCTTCCATAAAGGCCAGATTTGTGCAATGTACGACTGATTGCTGTCCTATGGACAGACTCTCCCACCTCAGCTGTAGATCTCTGCAGTTCATCCAGAGTGATCATGGGCCTCTTGGCTGCATCTCTGATCAGTTTTCTCCTTGTTTGAGAAGAAAGTTTGGAAGGACGGCCGGGTCTTGGTAGATTTGCAGTGGTCTGATGCTCCTTCCATTTCAATATGATGGCTTGCACAGTGCTCCTTGAGATGTTTAAAGCTTGGGAAATCTTTTTGTATCCAAATCCGGCTTTAAACTTCTCCACAACAGTATCTCGGACCTGCCTGGTGTGTTCCTTGGTTTTCATAATGCTCTCTGCACTTTAAACAGAACCCTGAGACTATCACAGAGCAGGTGCATTTATACAGAGACTTGATTACACACAAGTGGATTCTATTTATCATCATCGGTCATTTAGGACAACATTGGATCATTCAGAGATCCTCACTGAACTTCTGGAGTGAGTTTGCTGCACTGAAAGTAAAGGGGCCGAATAATATTGCACGCCCCACTTTTCAGTTTTTTATTTGTTAAAAAAGTTTAAATTATCCAATAAATGTTGTTCCACTTCACGATTGTGTCCCACTTGTTGTTGATTCTTGACAAAAAAATTAAATTTCATATCTTTATGTTTGAAGCCTGAAATGTGGCGAAAGGTTGCAAGGTTCAAGGGGGCCGAATACTTTTGCAAGGCACTGTATCTACCACATTGCCCACCGAGGGCAAAACATGTATTTTTTTGTGTCTGATTTCACTTTGACTGAATTCCTTATGTTGCACATTGTAATTTACGCTGTGTTTGTTAAGTTATTTGTGTAGTTTGCAAGGTCATACAGAGCTTGCTAAGCATCCATGTGGCGTTTCTTCTTCTTCTTTTTTTTATTTATTTTATTTTATTTTATTTTATTTTTTTATTTATTTTTTTTAAACCGTCATCATGAAGGACCAGGAGTGGGGGGAAAAAAGTAAATGCACAGTTAAATAAATGGATTTTTTAAAATTAAGTCTCTAGGTCCAACTTACAAGAACACAATACAAGGAAAATGTTAAAAAATTATAGACGGCACTGGGTCTTCTAGCGACCCACTTTTAAAAAGGCACCTACTAGTATACCAGTGCTTCTAGAACAGTAACACGCAGCGCGTAGAACTGTGCAAAATCTTAGTCAGGCCCAAGGCGACCACATTTTTAGACCATACAAACGAAATTAAACATCAACATACTTACAACGGACTGGAGAGTATTCATCCGAGTAGTTCCAACATTTCTGAGGCGCTGATTTTCAGAGATTCCTAGTATGCCACTTGCAGTCTCTGAAAACTTGCTTCATTATAATTTGACCACAGATGCACAGTGTAAAGTGGTGTACAATAGGCTTTGAACAATGCCAGCTTGACCTCATCAGTGCACTGACCAAATTTCCGAGGTAGAACAGTGGCTTGGACATATAGTGAACGACACTGTCGAAATATGTCCTCATTGTCGGTTAGCATGTCTGATGCTGTATGACCAAGATATTTCACCTGACTACAGGACTTTAAAACTTGCCCTGACAGCTTAGTCAGGAAAACAAACTGTTTCTGCTCATTTGTTCTTACGATCATAATGACACTCATTGAATTACTGTATTTTATATTGTATAATTCGTTCGTTCGCAGTTGCTGTAGACCAGCTTAACTTGGGCTAAGTAGCACACTATCATTATATTTATTTTGATATTTATTAATTTCCATTTTTTTCCAATTCTTGTTTATTTATTTATGTATTTATTTATTTAAACATTCATTTCAATTTCATACAAATTATAATTTTTAAGATAGCTCATTGTTTTAGGATGCAGTGAAAAATTCAACATTTTGTATTGTAATGCACATTATGTGCAATTTTCCTTTGTGCATATTGCTGCAGTTTGCTCAAATGCTTGGAAACCATCAACATCAGACTTTGTTTGAGGGAGTGTTCAAAAGCTTTCAAACTTTGCAGTTTCCATCAGAACCATGTTATATTTCATTAAAAATATAACGGCTGACCAGAGACCAAATTTTTAATGTGCAATCTTAAGCTCAAAAAGCTCGCCCTGACGACATGTCATTTATAAAGGACAGACAGACAGAGAGCTTTATTGTCACTGACAAATTTGACATACAAGATGACAACGAAATTGCGTTCGATGAGTGAGCATCAGGCTGATCGGGCGATGAGTCAATATTGTAGAAACAATTGGTGGTGATTTTATATATATATATCGTACGATAAGTTATAGGAATTCTTGTAACAGGCCTACACACAACCACAATAATTAACGTGTAAAATACAATAGCTCTATTCCTGACATCGTAAACTAAAGGCAATATTCACTGCCAGAGGGCCAATTTTGATGAAGTCACCAAATCAAATTGTCACATGCAGTGTTGGAACTATGAGGCCTGGTTTTGGTCTTGAGACCACAATTTAAAGTCTTATCTGTTTTGGTCTTGTCAGCCTTGGTCATGGCAGTATGCAGGACACCTGATTTTAATTTTCATGGAGCCTCTAACTCAATTATTCAAAATGTTGGATGCAGCCCCAGGACTCATTTAGCCTGACCATCAGCTGGACTCCAACAGAAGAGGGTGGAATCAGAGAGCTGATCATCTTCAGCGCCAATGGGGTCCTCAAGCACCAGGCAGTTTTGCTGGGGAAAGCGGAAGCCTCCAAAAAGAAAAAGGTAAGCGGTGCTGATCTTGGATATTTTAGTGCCATTGCTAGGGACGGCCTTTATTGTAGACCAGCTAGTGGGCCAGCTCAATAAAACTGATTAATTGCCCACCCCCCTTATTTTTAACTCCTGATCAAACATATAGTGCATTGCTGAGCTATTTACTATAGGCCTTTCGCATTTGGCTATGCAAAATGGGATGAATATATCATTTTTTACATTCAAATTCTACACTTAACATCCAGTAAAGACAACACAAACAGTATATTTAGCAAGTTTGGGATTCTCAGTCATTTCTTAATCATATTTTAGTCTTTTAGTCAACGAAATCTCATACGAATTTCGTCTAGTTTTAGTCGACAGTTACTCAAAAATGTTTTTGCCTGAAAAATTCAAAGTTTTTGTCCAAAAATAAATGAAGGTTTCCAACAATTTCGAGTGAACATACTGTAAATAGACGGGCACATAGTAAAGTGTCTAGAAGTACAACGCCAACTTTGTGATAATAATACCCACTCTGCAGGAAAAGCAGTACATTATTTTCAGTGAAACGTACCTAGAAGCCACGGGCTGTGTGTTAAATGCCCGGACACGTTTTATTTTTTTAACATCCTCTAGACTTACTAACCAGAAAAGCTAAGTGGCTCTGCTTTAGACTGGGCAGTGTTTTAAGAGGTCGCTTGCCATTCTAATGCTAGAAGTACATTTAGCATCTGATGATCACTCAGCACAGACCTTTTAAAGGCTAAAGCAACATTGCATCTTCTCTCTTGCCAAAATAAGAAGACAAATCTTACTGTGTTTCCAAAAAAGCAAGATGGAGCGCAGCCTAGCTTGAGACAGATCCTAAACTCCAGTGAGGGGCAACACATCTCACATGAGTGACACGACCCAAACACTGACACGATGCAAGCTGACACACAAAATTCAAATTTCACGCATTGCAAACATATTAGTCTCCCAAGCCACATTTTTTAGCTCGTCATCGTCGTGAAAAAAATTGTTCGTTGACGAAATATTTTCGTTATAGTAATCGTTGACAAACACAACGCTAGTGATTTCCCTTGATCGTTGTGTTTTCTTGTCATTTAATTGATTACTACTAGTGAACTTTTCACTGTTTATTCTCCCTATTCTTTGGATTTAGAAGAGCCTCTGGGATGCTATCAAAAATAAGAAGAGAGGTGAAAAAGGATCTCCCTACAGGGCAAAGAAGATCGTGCCACCGACCAAGATGGCTGCCAGTAAAACGGTAGTCGTTTCCCGGAAACCACCGTATGAACAAGAAAAACTCCAAGGTCCACTTTCTCCTCTCAATGATGTAAAAACGGGCAGAAATAAATCTATCAGCGAGCATACTCTCCTTGATGATGAGCCTCTGAAATCAGAGCAGCAAAGGTGTTTAAAACCAATTCAAAATCAAAGCTGCTTGGTGGACCAGGAGAATGTGCACCCTGGTCAGAGACGCAGTTCTCTTCTGTTGGCCACAAATGAGACAGTGATGAGAGGTAGTTCACGTTCTTTACCTGGGACGGTTGACAACAAAAACCTCACAAAAATGCTCAATAAGACTTTGTCACCTATTGGGACACCAGAAAGGTTGAAAAAACTAATGCCTCAAATTCAGCCTGTGGAGCACACAGCTTGTGTTTCCTTGAACACTGTACACAGTGGCCCAGTGATATCTTTGCATGATGCACTGACACTCATTAACTCAGACCTCGCCCTTGTCAACAGCAGTTCTAAAAGCAGCAGTCCGAGTTGCGAGTTTTCTGATTCTTTGGAATTTAAAAGTGAAGATCATGATCATTTCAAAGCATGCCCTGATAGCCCAGAACTCTCTGATTCCACAGAGTCCAGACTTACATTCTTTGTAAGAAAAAATGTTGATGTTCCAAAGGTTGAAAAGCCTTTAGACAAACCTAAAAAAATGTCTTTTAACTGTGAAACAGTGATAAAAAACAAAGCACTTGTGACAAGTTGCGGAAGTGGGCAAAAAATTAAAAAGTCAAGGCGTCGACTGTTGGAGAAAACACTGGAGTTATTAGAAGATAGCAGCCAGTCTGAGCATGGACCAGGTACTCCCAACCTCCCTGTAATAGAACTAGACATAAAAACAGAGGGGTCTGAGCGGGTTGGTTCTCTCTGCGACGACTTCAAAGACGGACCAACGCTAAGGCTAGATGATGCTCAAATGTTCATCAATACACATGTAAGCTCTCCTCCAAGTAGTGCTCACTGGAGTGTCTCCACTTCATCACCTTCCAATAGCCCTCCCATGACATTCACAAGCTCCTCCCCGTTACACCTGGGCCAGTCTTCTCCACTTCACTGCAGCAACACATCAAATCCTCTCCTCACCGTACCAGCTCAGAAAACAGATATTCCTCCTCAGCTGATCCCAGCCAATCAATCCACCCAGGAGGAGTTGTTTCCTGTTCACATGGTGACAGATAGCAGGAAGAGAAAGCATGAAGAGTGTTTGAGAGGAGTTATGACGATTGGCCATGGTGAAAAAAACAATCCAGTTAAGATGACCAAAATGGTCTCTTGGAAAAGTGAGCACATCGAATCAGCAGAGGAAAAGACTACATCACAGAGGCAGCCAGTCAAAGTAAATGGTATGTAATTTGCAATTTCACATTCACTTTTTTAGTGCATACTTACTTAGTGAATGATTAGGCCCAAGTAGGGAAAATACAAATTGATAGAAGTGATTTCTTTTTAGGTGAGGGGCAAGACAAAGAATGCCTTATAAAGACCCCTTATGATGAATAATATAAATGGACTCAAGTTTCCCTTGTCCGGACGCGAGTTAACGGGGCCCCCCTCTGGAGCCAGGCCTGGAGGTGGGGTTCGAAGGCAAGCGTCTGGTGGCTGGGCCTGTCCCCATGGGGCCCAGCCGGGCACAGCCCGAAAAGGCCACGTGGGTTCCTCTTCCCATGGGCTCACCACCTGTGGGAGGGGCCAAAGGGGTCGGGTGCATTGGAAGTTGGCAGGCAGCCAAAGGCAGGGGCCTTGGCAGTCCAACCCCCAGCTGCAGAAGCTAATTCTTGGGACATGGAATGTCACCTCTCTGGCAGGAGAGGAGCCTGAGCTGGTGTGTGATGCAAAGAAGTTCCGACTAGATATAGTCAGACTCTCCTCCACACACAGCCTAGCTTCTGGTACCAATCCTCTCGAGAGGGGTTGGTCTCTCTTTCACTCTGGAGTTGCCCATGGTGAGAGGCGTCGAGCAGGTGTGGGCATACTTATTGCCTCCCCGCTTGGCGCCTGTACGTTGGGGTTTGCCCCAGTAGACGAAAGGGTAGCCTCCCTCCGCCTTCGGGTGGGGAGGACTGTTTCTGACTGTTGTTTGCACTTAGGCACCGAAAAGCAGTTAAGAATACCCACCCTTTTTGGAGTCCTTGGAGGGTGTGCTGGAGAGTGCCCCCTCTGGGGACTCCCTCGTTCTCCTGGGGGACTTCAACGCTCACGTGGGCAATGACAGTAAGACCTGGAGGCGCGTGATTGGGAGGAAAGGCCCCCCCGATCAGAACTCGAGTGGTGTTCTGTTATTGGACTTCTGTGCTCGTCACGGTTTGTCCATAGCGAACCCCATGTTCAAACATAGGGGTGTCTATATGTGCACTTGGCACCAGGACACCCTAGGCCGCAGTTGGATGATTGACTTTGTAATCGTGTCATCGGACTTGCGGCCGCATGTTTTGGACACTCGGGTGAAAAGCGGGGCGGAGCTGTCAACTGATCACCACCTGGGTGTGTGTTGGCTCCGATGGCGGGGGAAGATGCTGGCCAGACCTGGCAGACCCAAACGTATTGTGACGGTCTGTTGGGAACGTCTGGCAGAATCCCCTGTCAGAAAGCGTTTCAACACCCACATCCGGCAGAACCTCTCCCATGTCCCGGGGGAGATGGGGAACATTGAGTCCGAGTGGGCCATGTTCCGCACCTTCATTGTTGAGGCGGCTGATCGGAGCTGTGACCGTAGGGTGGTTGGTGCCTGTCGTGGCGGCAATCCCCGAACCCGCTGGTGGACACCAGCTGTAAGGGATGCTGTCAAGCTGAAGGAGGAGGCCTATCGGGCCTTTTTGGCCTGTGGGACTCCGGAGGCAGCTGACAGGTACTGGCTGACCAAGCGGACTGTGGCTTCGGCGGTCGCTGAGGCAAGAACTCTGAGATGGCAAGATTTTGGCGAGGCCATGGAAAACAACTTGCAGACGGCTTCGAGGAAATTCTGGTCCACCATCCGGCGTCTGAGGAGAGGAAACAGTGCACCATTAACTCTGTCTATAGTGAAGATGGTGTACTGCTGACCTCGACTCAGGATGTTGTGAGTCTGTGGGGAGAATACTTCAAAGCCCTCCTCAATTCCGCCGACACACCTCCCTTTGAGGAAGCAGAGTTTGGAGTCTCTGAGGCGGGCTCTCCGATCTCTGGGGTTGAAGTCACTGAGGCGGTTGGAAAGCTCCTTCAAGCAAGGCCCCGGGGGTAGATGAGATCCGCCCGAAGTTCCTAAAGGCTCTGGATGTTGTGGGGCTGTCGTGGTTGACACGCCTCTACAACATCGCGTCGACATCGGGGACAGTGCCTCTGGATTGGCTGCCTGGGGTGGTGATCCCTCTTTTTAAGAAGGGGGACCGGAGGGTGTGTTCCAATTATAGAGGGATCACACTCCTCAGCCTCCCTGGTAAAGTGTATTCAGGGGTGCTTGAGAGTCCGTCGAAAAGTCTAATCTCTGATTCAGGAGGAGCAGTGTGGTTTTCGTCCCGGCCGTGGAACAGTGGACCAGCTCTACACCCTTGGCAGGGTCCTCGAGGGTGCATGGGAGGTCGCCCAACTAGTCTACATGTGTTTTGTGGATCTGGAGAAGGCGTTCGACTGTGCCTTGGGGAGTCCTGTGGTGGGTGCTCCGGGAGTATGGGGTACTGAGCCCCTTGGTAAGAGCTGTTCGGTCCCTGTAAGACTGGTGTCAGGGTTTGGTCCGCATTGCCATCAGTAAGTAGAATTCGTTCCCAGTGAGGTTTGGACTCCGCCAAGGCTGCCCTTTGTCACCGATTCTGTTCATAATTTTTATGGACAGAATTTCTAGGCGCAGCCGAAGCGTTGAGGGGGTGTGGTTTGGTGGCATTGAATCTCTGCTTTTTGCAGATGATGTGGTGCTGTTGGCTTCACCAAGCCGTGACCTCCAACTCTCACTGGAGCGGTTCGCAACTGAGTGTGAAGCGGTTGGGATGAAGATCAGCACCTCCAAATCAGAGACCATGGTCCTGAGTCAGAAAAGGGTTGAGTGCCCTCTTGGAGCCGGGGAGGAGATCCTGCCTGAAGTGAAGGAGTTCAAGTATCTTGGGGTCTTGTTCACGAGTGAGGGAATGGGAGATTGACAGGCGGATCGGTGCAGCGTCTGAAGTCATGCGGACTCTGCACCGGTCCGTAGTGATGAAGAAGGAGCTGAGCCTAAAGGCAAAGCTCTTGATTTAACAGTCGATCTACGTTCCTACCCTCACCTATGGTCGAGCTGTGGGTCATGAATGAAAGAACAAGATCACGGATTCAAGCGGCCAAAATGAGTTTCCTCCGCAGGGTGTCCGGGCTCTCCCTTAGAGGTAGGGTGAGAAGCTCGGTCATCCCTGAAGACTGCGCTGAGCCGCTACTCCTACCCGACCCCGGAACAAGAATTTTTATTTTGAGTAAAGTGAAATTCACGTCATTTGGAAATGTAATCCTTTGAGTATAATGGTTATTATAGTATTCTATGTAAAGTACTGAAGGAGGATGCTTTGTGATGATTTTTTTTTTTTAAATTTGTATTTTCTACATACTGTAGGTCATTTGCATTTGAAGAAAACTTCTGCGAAGACCAGAAGGTCATCAGTCTCTGCGCAAAAAAAGCCATCAAGTTCCAAACTCCCCCTACGAGGTATGACAAATAGTGAACACTTTGTGTCAAAGACAATACAGTGTTATGAAAAAGTATCTGAACCTTTTGAAATATCTCACATTTCTGCATAAAATCACCATCAAATGTGATCTGATCTTTGTCAAAATCACACAGATGAAAAAAGTCTGCTTTAACTAAAACCACCCAAACAAACATTTATAGGTTTTCATATGGTAATGAGGATAGTATGCAAACAATGACAGAAAGGGGGGGGGAAATAAGTAAGTGAACCATCATATTTAATATTTTGTGGGCATCTCCCCTTTGGCAGCAATAACTTCAACCAGACGCTTCCTGTAGCTGCAGATCAGTCTGGCTCATCAGTTGGGACTAATCTTGGCCCATTCTTCTCTACAAAACTGCTGTAGTTCATTTACATTCCTGGGATGTCTGGCATGAATCGCTGTCTTTAGGTCATGCCACAGCATCTCAATAGGGTTCAAGTCTGGACTTTGACTTGGCCACTCTGAAATGTGTATTTTGTTCTTCTGTTGATTTACTTCTGTGTTTTGGATTATTGTCTTGTTGCATCATCCATCCTCTTTATAGCTTCAACTGTCTGACAGACGGCCTCAGGTTTTCCTGCAAAACATCCTTACAAACTTTTGAATTCATTTTTCCATTAATGATTGCAAGTTGTCCAGGCCATGAGGTAACAAACAGCCCCAAATCATGATGCTCTCGCCACCATGCTTCACAGTGGGGATGAGGTGTTGATCTTGGTGAGCTGTTCCATTTTTCCACCACACATGACGTTGTGTGTTGCTTCCAAACAATTCAACTTTGGTTTCATCAGTCCACAAAATATTTTGCCAAAACTTCAGTGGAATGTCCTAGTGCCTTTTTGCGAACATTAAACGAGCAACAATGTTTTTTTTAGAACGCAGTGGCATCCACCGTGGAGTCCTCCCCTGAACACCATTCTTGGCCATAGCTTTACATATAGTTGATGTGTGCACAGAGCTATTGGACTGTGCCAATGCTTTCTGTAAGTCTTTAGCAGACACTCTAGGGTTCTTTTTTACCTCTCTGAGTATTCTACGCTGAACTCTTGGCGTCATCTTTGATGGACGGCCACTCATTGGGAGAGAAGCAACAGTGCCAAACTCTCTCCATTTGTAGACAACTTCTCTGACTGTCGATTGATGAGATGGTTTTGTATCCCTTCCCAGCTTTGTACAAATCAGCATTCCTTGATCGCAGGTCTTCAAACAACTTTTTTGACCGAGCCATGGTGCACATCAGGCAATGCTTCTCATCAAGACATTTCTTACCAGGTGTGTGTTTCATAGTGGGTAGGGGAGCTTTAAACGACTCATCAGTTATTGGGCACACACCTGACTTAAAATGTTTGGTAAAATTGGTTGCATTAAAATATGAAAACCTGTAAATGTTTGGGTGGTTTTAGTTAAAGCAGACACTGTATTTTCATCCGTGTGATTTTGACACAGATCACATTTGATGGTGATTTTATGCAGAAATGTGAGAAATTCCAAACAGCTCAGATATTTTTTCATACCATTGTATGTCTAATAATTCCTTTATTTGTCTGATGATGCCTCCTTGTTTGGCAAAGTGGCGTGGCTATGATCAATTCAAATGACGATGATGCAATTAAGTTATTTGTCCAAAGGTGCTGCCTCGGTGAAGTCATCCAAAGCACAGAGTGTCAAGTGTGTGAAGATGTCTGCTGTTGCAATGAGAAAGTTGACCTTTGTTAAACCGACCCAGACAGGTACTTATTGATGTATTTTTATTCTTCACAGAAATCAATGTTGGATTTCATCATGTTTCTTTGCCATTTTCCTGGTACTGTTTATTTCCCCACAATTTGTCATAATGTAATGGTTCATTTTTCTTGCAATTCTGACAAAGAAGAACATATCAGCTCTCCTTCTGTTTATACTGGGATAAGTTTATAATTTGATCAGCTGTTTAATTCATGATGTGACTTGGTTGTTAAAAATAACATTCTACTGCTTATTTTCTGTAGCCATACCCAGGCATCCACTTCCTTTTGCTGCCAAGAACATGTTCTATGATGAAAGATGGATTGAGAAGCAGGAGAGGGGTTTCACATGGTGGCTCAACTATATCCTAACTCCAGATGATTTTAAAGTCAACACCGAAATGACTAAAGGTTGCATCTGTTGAGAGTTACTGTTTTGCAAATATGAAAGCTTTGTGTAACTTCGAATTGGTCTATGTTTTTCATAGAGCTGACATTTTTTTTGTACTGTGTCTAGTGAATGCTGCTCCTCTAACAATGGTCTGCAGCAACAATATCAGTGTTTCCAAGGCCCCCACCAAGGAGGAGATGTCTTTCAGCACTTACACAGCACGGCGAAAGTTGAATCGCCTTCGTCGAGCTGCCTGTCAGATATTCACCTCAGAGACTATGGTCAAAGCGATAAAGAGGTTGGAACTTGAAGTGGAGGCAAAGAGGCTTCGCATTCGCAAAGACCGACATCTTTGGAAAGATATAGGTACGATCATGCCAGTCGAGTTAAGAACATTCATCTTGTTGTAATCTTTGTCACATTTTAAAGCACATGTCAATTGTTTCTAGGTGAACGTCAAAAAGTTCTCAACTGGCTTCTTTCTTACAATCCACTGTGGTTGCGTATTGGTCTTGAGGTATGTCATGGTGAACATTTTTGACTTTGCTTTGATTTTACTTTTCAAGTACATTTTTGATTCCACATATTAAGTGAATACTGAATAGAATATGTCTCCATACATAGACAATCTTTGGGGAGTTGATCTCGCTGGAGAGCAACAGTGACTCAACAGGTCTGGCTATGTTCATCCTGCAGCGTCTTTTATGGAATCCCGACATTGCTGCTGAGTTCAGACATCCTAAAGTTCCTCATCTTTACAAAGATGGTATTACTTACATTTTTTTGTACCTTTCCTGACTAATAGAAATAGTATAAATTACGGATTGTCTGTTTCTGACATTTTTGACATCCAATTTGTTTCAAGATGCTTTGCCACTGCCAATCCGCAACTTTTTTTTAAGTAGTGTTGTTTTGTGTAAATAATTTTTAGACCAGTAAATATAATGCAACCAGTAAACGACAAATGTTTTTTTTTTTGTATGAAGTTAGCCCTGCCGGGACCTCCTCATAAAATATTCTGTTTACAAATATTACGCGATGCTCTGTTATTATCGTTAGTTCCTAAAGAGATGTTGCCCCACTTAGCAGATATGCCTAGTGGTTTGATTTACAGCAGCTAAAAAAAGTACAATGGTACTGATAACACACGCGACTTGGATCAAATCTGATCTTGTGACCAAGTCAGATACTCCAAACGTAGCTGTGTCGGGCGCCGAAACAAATATGGCTTATCGGATCGGGACATCACTAATAAAAATTAAATGTATTTTATAATTGCTTCATAAGCAAAAGAAGAGTATTCAGTATTTCAAGATTTTCAATACAGGTAGTCCCTCCTGGGTTACGACGTCCCTGTCTTATGTGATTTCGACTTTAGGACGCCGGAGTGTCGTTCGCCATTTTGTCTCCAGTCGTTTTTTTTTTTAAGTCTGGTAAACGGTACCTAGCTCCTGTTGCCGCTCTTTATGTCAGGATCCCCCTCCTCCCCAAGCAGCATCACCGCCGTCCTGCAGGTCTTTTCGGCCGGGAGAGCTGCGGCTTCCTTGTACTCATTCTGCTGCTGCTGCTTCTCCCCCTGGCGCCGACTCCTCTTGTGAGAGGCGACTTGAGCAGCCATGATGTCCCCGTTCTCTCGCCTCCCCACTCTTTCTATAGCCCTCTTAAGCAAGGCAATTCGAGTAAAGCTCGAAAAGTCATTAAATATAACTGCATTTAACACAACTCGCAGTATCTTATTTGTTACTTTTTTTTATTTTTTTATTTATTAATATGCTGTAGGGCTGGGCGATATGGCATTAAGTACGTATCACGGTAGATTGAGCAGTTTTACCTCGATAACAATAAATGACGCTAAATTCGCCCAAGCGGACTGTTATATAATTTGAAAATCTGAATCAGTGCATGAATTACAAATTAAGTTTCTCGTTGATTTTTTTCCAGCTTTCAGTTTAACATATTTAACAATTGTACATGCAGTGTAAACATCATTAATAATATAAAAATATCTTGTAAACAATAAGCAATCACATGAACATTTATAATAGCTTGTATGACTTGAACAATGTACAACAATATGACCACTGTGCAAAAATGTCACTGTAACACAAATGACTTACAGCTTGAACATTACACTTCAAGCAGACAACTTATTGTTAATGGCTGCTGTGACGTAATTGCTCAACAAGTGTTGAGTACAAGGTTTGATTTTTCCCCCAGAGAAATTTTTTTAAATACATGCACGTACACATGCGTGTCCCTCCCCCACCAAAACACACAAACACACATTAAAATATATGGCTCTTAAGCCAATGATACATTTAAGATTTTATGATGGCAATAATGACACAGAATAAAGCAAGCACATACAGAAAAATAGCTGTTGCCATTAAACGGTCATGTTATAGGCTACACTGTTGGATAATACTTAATG
This sequence comes from Corythoichthys intestinalis, assembly GCF_030265065.1. Classification (NCBI taxonomy): domain Eukaryota; kingdom Metazoa; phylum Chordata; class Actinopteri; order Syngnathiformes; family Syngnathidae; genus Corythoichthys; species Corythoichthys intestinalis. The sequence continues at coordinate 9,589,659 of NC_080401.1, read as the reverse complement.
CTGAATGCTCTACCTTTGTAAAAGCTGTCAAAGAAATCACCCCCCCCCACACACACACAAACACACACACAGATTCAATGTAACGCAACATACCGATTGCTAGATGCACTCCGTGCCCAATCCACTCATTAAGTTCAGCTGTTTCGACAAGGTTAGATGCGCTGTCACATGTGGTGATGGCACCATACTGAGCGGCTATACTTGAAATGCCTGTGGCATGGCTACCATTAGTTTCAATATTATCTGACTCATCACGTTCAGTTGTAGCAATAGCCACTAGCATTAGCGTACCGGGCTTCTGCTTGTTTGATTTCCTGATAACCACGTGGCTTTACACATGAGCACACTGACTGCTTTCTTAAAGGGGAATGAACATATCCAAGCAAAGAGTCAAAGCGGGCTTAAAAGACTTAATTTTTTCATTTCATTAAAATACCAAATTCACAGACATGGTAAAGATTACGTCGGTCATCGTGAACAACCTCGGCAAAAGTAAATTTTCCATAAACTGCCTGACTCTAATATGACGTATAATATATGTTTTGGGATAGTTACACATTTTGAGATTTAGGGGGTATTTATGGGTACTTACAGGATTAATTCTGACTTGCGCAGAAATGTGGGTTACGTCGCCAGCATAGGAACGGAACTAGTTCGTAACCCAGGGACTACCTGTATTCTTAAATGTACAATATAATGTAACTACATTATGATTCATTTAAATTTCTAATGACTTAAAGAGTTTGGCGTAGTGATGGACATTTAAGAATTAACTTAAGAAATTTGACTTCAAAGGATGAACCACTTGGCTGAAACCTGCAAATGGTCATCATTAAGTCAAGAATGGGGAGTTGAGATTTATTTAAAGCATACTGAATTTGGTATGGCGGCACGGTGGCTTAGTGGTTAGCACATCTGCCTCACAGTTCTGAGATCAAGGGTTCAATCCCGGGCTTCGGCCTTCCTGTGTGGAGTTTGCATGTTCTCCCCGTGCCTGCGTGGGTTTCCTCCGGGAACTCCGGTTTCCTCCCACATCCCAAAAACATGCATGGTAGGCTGATTGAACACTCTAAATTGTCCGTAGGTATGAGTGTGTGCGTGAATGGTTGTATGTCTCCTTGTGCCCTGCGATTGGCTGGCAACCAGTTCAGGGTGTCCCCTGCCTACTGCCCGTAGTTGGCTGGGATAGGCTCCAGCACCTCCGCGACCCTCGTGAGGAAAAGCGGCATGGAAAATGAATGAATGAATGAATGAATGAATGAATTTGGTATTAAAACAGGAATTTCAGGGTGATTATCCCATCACATGAACACAATACATTCATTATTAATTTCCCAATATTCCCCTAATGAGACTTTCATTAAATGTGCATTCTTTAAAAATTTTTTTATAGTTGTTCCAGGGGCTGTTAGAACAATATTGTCTTAAATCAGAGTTGTGCATTGAGTGTTCAATTAAGAATGTTGTACTACTTATTCAATAAATTTTAGTTTTGCCAGTGCCTCACATACAATTACAACATACAAAATACATACAGTACAATACTCTACTAGATATTTACCTTTTATAGCATACGTGTGAAATTCGGTTAAAACAAATAAATGGTGAGATTATGATGATTGTGGTATCCCCTGGGATGCCCCATTCAAACAGGCATGTAGTATATTTTGTCTATGGTTGTAGCTCTCTTTCAAACGAGAATCATGCAGGCGTTAACGGTGATTGACAGTTTTGTGGCCTTTATCTGGCCAGATTAGCCACGGTAGCTCTACGATCAAAGGCACAAATGTGTTAATCATCATTAGACTTGCAGCCCATTCTGAAGTGTGCTCTGCCAACTCATTCATTGTGTGAGAGGAAGTTCTCAGCAGTGTGAGCGTCAAAGCGTAAGTGAATTTGAGTGGACTCACTCAATCAAACATTTTCTACGGTATTCTTGTTTAAAAATAATTTGCACTATGAAGGTGGAACAGTGCTTAACACCTCCACTTCACAGCTCTGGGATCGTGGGTTCAATCCCGGCTCCGGCCTTCGTGTGTGGAGTTTGCATGTTCCTTCCTTACCTGTGTCCTGAAATGCCTGAATTTCCTAGACTCAGAAACCTCTCCTATAAAGTTGAATAAAAGATCAAATAAAAAGCTCTCAGGAAAATTTTCCACCGAAAAAAAGCCCTGATGACCTTGTCTAGGTATCCTTGAGCAAGATACTAAACTCCACATTGCTCCTGGTGCTGCGTCACCAATAGTTAGATGCAGTGCCTAATTTGTAAATCATAAGGTGCCGGAACGCAAAGTTCATATGACAGCGCAGGGATGACGAGACAGGCACAGGTACCAAAACAAATGCAAAAAATGGTGCTGAAAACAACACGCAAATGCCCACATACCGTTCTGTGGGACTTAGCCTCAATTTCAGATAATATCCATGGTATAAATGTTATGACAAGAATTTACAGTTATTTAGGCTATACTCTGCACAGCCAGCGCTACTCTAGTGTTATTGATGGCAAATTCTGCTGTTCTTTTCCTCTATTCAGGCCACGAGGAAGCACTGTCTAGCTTCACTCTAAAAAAGCTACTGTTGCTGGTGTGTTTCCTGGACAAGGCCAAGGAGTCTCGCCTCATTGAGCACAACCCATGCTTATTCTGTGTTGATGGAGAGTTCAAGGTAGGTAGGACAACTGATATCACAGTGATCGCAATCACTGTTTCGGGAGTTTCCTAACATCTTTTTTCCCAAGGGCCGCTTTCAGAAAAATAAAGGATGCAAGTGCCAAATACGGTGACGATATACTGTATATTGTACAGCTCTACAACATTGATGTAAATTGATGTCAGTTCATATCAATATTAATTTACTACTGTTTTGACAATATACAATGTATTAGTCGACCTCTACTTAAAAGGCAAAACCACTATTCACAAGTACGACTTGATACTTGCACAGAAACTTGGGTTACGTCGCCAGCGTAGGAACAGAAATTGGTCATAATTCGAGGACTCCCTGTAAGTGGATATTGTTACGTTTGACCAAAAATATGTATGCTACTGTGCCGCTTCTGTTTACGTTGGATAGTTTTAGGTTGCAGCACTAACTAGCAATACATAAGGTATAACATTTGTGGCAAGTCAGTTTATTGTATAGTTAAAAATAGAGTTGGGGGGGCTGTCATAATTGGGTGCAATTTTCCCTCCAAACAAATACAAATGTATTATCGTATCGTAATGGTTATTTCCAAATTGCATAGCACTACTGTCTCTACATGTTTGATTTTTACTCCTTCACCTTTCTCGATCTCGGGTCCTTCATTATGGGTACTTAGTGTTATTAAAAGTCAAAAAGGGCCAAAGATGACATTTTAAGTCCCTCAGTATGACACTGTTGGGAACACACTTTTTGAAAGTTGTATGGTTTGCTGAATTCGGCACTTCCTCTCTATATTTTACCCATACTGGGGCAGATGTTTGAAGACATTGGTGTTTTGCAATGGCCGACAAGGTTGACTGCGCATGTGTTATGAGTTGTGCAAAAACAGTATGACTTTATTATGACGGTCAATCAAAGGCTAGATGCCAGGGCAGGTATGTATTGGGCTCTACAGTTGAGATCAGTTTTAGTTACATGAATAAATTACTAGCATTTCCTAGCACCTTTTATGCTTTATGTATTTTATTCATGAAATCATACTGTTTTTTTTTTTTTTTTTTTTTTTCCCCCAGACAAGCAAAGACCTTTTGCTGGCCTTCTCAAGAGATTTCTTGAGTGGGGAGGGAATTCTCCCTCGCCATCTTGGATACCTTGGATTATCAGTTTCCCATGTTCAGACTCCTCTGGATGAATTTGACTTTTCTGTGATGAATTTGGCCGTTGACTTGAAATGTGGAATTCGACTAGTGTAAGTGACTGAATTTTATTTTATTTTAGTTTTTTGGATAATCATTGGAATGTTTTTTTTCCCCCACTCTAGGAGAGTTATGGAGCTCCTAATAAAGCAGTGGGACTTGTCAGCAAAACTACGGCTGCCAGCAATCAGCCGCTTGCAAAAGATCCACAATATGGATATTGCTTTGCAAGTCCTCAAAATCAGAGGGGTCGACCTTAAGGATGAATACGGTAACTTTAATATCTCGGATTAACAGTTTATACTAAGTGAAAATACAAGGGAATAAATTTAGCTTAAAAAAATTATTTATTTTTTTAAGCCTTATTTGGTGTGTAATTAACTTTGTTGCTGCCGAAAGTGTGTGGAATGTTCTTCCAAAAATTGTATAGTCCCAATGTTCATGGGCCAATGAACTGTTCGAAGGTATACACTTGCGGTCATAAATTTTAAGACTTTTCACCATTCAGTTCAAAGAGTTTCAGAACTTTTGACCAGAGTTGTACCTTCATTTTAAAAAGTCAAGATATGAGGTACTGCTTAAATTCATTTATACGTTATTTGTTGAGTCTACATTCTGCAGCCTACAATAATGTAGGCTGTTTTCAAAGAAGACTTAACAAGCCGTCTCTTTGAAGACTGTTAATGCACATCATGAAAAAGCATTAAACTTAATTTTCGAGGCATTAAAAATTAAGTGAACGTGATGGTTTTTACGGTACATAATTTATTAGAGTTGTCAGATATTTCAGGTAGCCGATAAAGGCATTTTGAAATGATGTAAGGTAATATCAACATCAGTTTTGGACCAATAAGTATGTTGCCTTTAAAGTGACTGTAGAAGCCTTTGTACAAGGGCTGGTCACAGCTAACCTAGCAGTTATGCTTATTGACCATTAAATGTCTCCAAACTAAGATGCTTGGGATTTGTTATGTGAGTAAACCATTTGCATTCAAGGTGCAAAAATTAAATGAACGATTACATATCTCATTCACTTCACTGAAACTGTGTGCGCACTACGTGAGTCATGTTATACGGCAGTGCCTTAATGGCACTTTGCCCTGGCACCAAATCCCAAAAACTGATGTTTGCACTATTTTGATTTCAACAATATAGTGGTGCACTAGACACTTTTTCCTTCAACTCCATTTGAAGTTGTTCTTATTTTACACAGAATGTTTATTGGAAAACCTTGAAGTTGTTACATTAATCATCATCATTTTTAAAGTATCCAGTGAGGCTTCGCAAAACAATTACCCATAATATGTAAAGTCCACGACCGCATATATCTGGATCGGATTTTGGGAGTTGGACAATAACAGGATATTGATTATCGGTTAAAAAGTAATTATTGGACAACTCTACATACAGTTATGTTATTAAAAGTGGCATTACAAAACATTAAATTAGATTTGCACATACCTGTACAAACCCTGTTGAAGTAAATGAGCTGCGCAGTGATTGTGTGTCATTTTTTCACGTCAGTGTTTTTTTCCAAAACTAATGAAAAAAAATACATTTTAGAACTTCAATTTTTATTTAATTTTTTTATAGCCTTAAAGCGGAAGTTCAGGATTTTCGACATTAGGCTTAATCTTCGAGTTAGCGGGGGTTTAGTTAGTTGGTGGAGTTGATTTCAACAAATTCCATTTTGTTTGCAAGTTATTTGTTAGTTTCAGGGCTCCAGAGTGGCTAGGCTAACGCGAGTCAATGGCACCATTATAGCATGCCAATAAAAAACAACTTATGCACACATGAAAATCATCGATGATCCATGCAATCAATAGTGTTGGCTATGTTTTCTGGATAAAGGTATTAAAACTTACCATGTCATATCAATAATTGCAGTATGAAGTTAAGCAACGCTTGTAATCCAGAAGCTCTGCAGAGGAGCAGGGCGGAGTGATATCACATTGCTTTTTTTTTTCCACCGCTGATTTTTTAATGTCATAGCCAGCAGCAAGTGATCAGTTTATATTTTTCCTCGTTCTTCATAGGGAATTTGTGGAAACTTTCTTTTGCCCGTTTCTTCTGTATGTTTCCACAGTCTCTAAATGCACATTTCACCATGTTGTCGCCCGTCACTTACCTCAGCAGACTGATGCTGCATTCGAGAAGGTGGGAAGTCCGTTTCCAGCCTCTGATTTGAAAAAATATCATTAGTACTCAACCACTATTTGCTCGCTTATGATTAGTCAGGTTTGCTGGCGGTCAAAATATCTTTTGAAGGCCTAAATAAAAAAAATACTTGTTGCGCTCAGCCATCTTTGCTGTTTACATTCGTTTGAAATTGAGGTAATTGACCGATAATTATCGGTCTGATATTAGGAATTATGACGTCATCCCAATAAATCCGATAACATTATTAATAGGCCCGATAATACATATTTTTTAGCACTGTGTCGGTGGATTGGGAGGTGAGCGTTTGTTTCAAGTCCTATTTTGCCAGTATGCAAAGTTTTGTTACTGTTTTAGATGCCGTATTTTTCCATCACTAAGTGATAAACCTTACTATGGCAATTAGCAAATGTTTGAATTTTACAGTGTAATGTTGAGTTCTTGAGAGGCCTTTTGGTTACTGATAGGCCTACTGTCCCATAATTGCCAGGTTATGTTGTTTCATGGACCAAGACCACAACAGTCTAATCTCCTGTAGCACCAAATGTTTTTATCTGATGACAGAGCACAATACCTGTTGGGTTTCAGTTCAGTGCTCATTGTTCAGTGGAATACATCCTCAATGATATTGACTGATTGACTCAAATTATATTTGGAAAAAAAATATATGGGCACTTTATTTGAAGTCAAAAGTGTTCTTGTCTTTGTTTTGTTCCATTATAATAATGTTCATGTCATCATGGAAATTCGGTTTAGATCAAAGGCAAATCTATGCGGAATACACCACTAGTTTTTTTTACCTACAGGTGTTCAAAAATTCAGGTGAATATACATTTTAAAATTATATACAGTGGGGCAAATAAGTATTTAGTCAACCACCAATTGTGCAAGTTCTCTTACTTGAAAAGATTAGTGAGGCCTGTAATTGTCAACATGGGTAAACCTCAACCATGAGAGACAGAATGTGGGGAAAAAAACAGAAAATCACATTGTTTGATTTTTAAAGAATTTATTTCCAAATTAGAGTGGAAAATAGGTATTTGGTCACTTACAAACAAGCAAGATTTCTGGCTGTCAAAGAAGTCTTCTAAATAATAGAACTTTTTGGTAGAAACACAGGTTCTTGTGTTTGGAGGAGAAAGAATACTGAATTGCCTCCGAAGAACATCATACCCACTGTGAACCATGGGGGTGGAAACATCATGCTTTGGGGCTGTATTTCCGCAAAGGGACCAGGACGACTGATCTGTGTAAAGGAAAGAATGAATGGGGCCATGTATCGAGAGATTTTTAGTGAAAATCTCCTTCCATCAGCAAGGGCATTGAAGATGATACGTGGCTGGATCTTTCAGCATTACAATGATCCTAAACACACAGGCAGGGCAACAAAATAGTGGCTTCGTAAGAAGCATTTCATTGTCATGGAGTGGCCTAGCCAGTCTCAAGATCTCAACCCCATAGAAAATCTGTGGAGGGAGTTGAAAGTCTGTGTTACCCAACAACAAACCCAAAACATTACTGCTCTAGAGGAGATCTGCATGGAGGAATGGGCCAAAAAACCAGTAACAGTGTGTGAAAAACTTGTGAAGAGTTACAGAAAAGGTTTGGCCTCTGTTTTTGCCAACAAAAGGCACATAACAAAGTATTGAGATGAACTTTTGGTATTGACCAAATACTTATTTTCCACCATGATTTGCAAATAGATTCTTTAAAAATCAAGCAATGTGATATTGTTTTTGTTTTTTTTCCACATTCTGTCTCTTATGGTTGAGGTTTACCCATGTTGACAATTACAGGCCTCTCTAATATTTTCAAGTGGGAGAACTTGCACAATTAGTGGTTGACTAAATACTTATTTGCCCCACTGTATGTCACAGAGCAACAAGGTCCCCGTGATGTCTGAAAAAGTGCTAAACCCATCAAATCATGCTTTTGTTTAACAGTTAATCTTTAAACCAAATGATTTATTTGCTATCATTCAATCCTTCTACCTCCCACTTTTTCTAATTTGTTTTTTTGTGAAACAAATAGTAAAATAATACGTAAATCTACTAAGGAAAAACAAGCAATAACAGTCATATGTTTACCCATGTTGACAATTACAGGCCACTCTAATATTTTCAAGTGGGAGAACTTGCACAATTAGTGGTTGACTAAATACTTATTTGCCCCACTGTATAAATTATCGTTTTTCTTATCGGTATCGGCCTTGAGGAGCACAAAGTTATCGATATCGGTTTCAAAAAATGGATATCTTGCACCCCTAGTTTGAAATGCTTTAGGGTTGCAACTAGTACCCTCCGAGCGGGATGAATCAGAATTCTTACCTTCCTCGAATGCAGCATGAGAACGAGTGACCGAAGCACTCCTCTTTATTGGGGTCGTATTACGCATCTAAAAAAAAATAGTCCTACAGAATGAAATGAATTACGGCAGTTTGGTGTGACATTGTTTTAGCCGCATTGGTGTTTGAAACCATGATCTGCGTTTTGAATTTATTTGAATATGTTAGATCTGTATTGTTTTTTTTATTTTTTATTGGTATGCTATAATGGTGCCATTGACTCGCACTGGCCTAGCCACTCCGGAGCCCTGAAACTAACAAATACAGTGCCTTGCAAAAGTATTCGGCCCCCTTGAACCTTGCAACCTTTTGCCACATTTCAGGCTTCAGACATAAAGATATAAAATTTTAATTTTTTGTCAAGAATCAACAACAAGTGGGACACAATCGTGAAGTGGAACAAAATTTATTGGATAATTTAAACTTTTTTAACAAATAAAAAACTGAAAAGTGGGGCGTGCAATATTATTCGGCCCCCTTGCGTTAATACTTTGTAGCGCCACCTTTTGCTCCAATTACAGCTGCAAGTCGCTTGGGGTATGTTTCTATCAGTTTTGCACATCGAGAGACTGACATTCTTGCCCATTCTTCCTTGCAAAACAGCTCGAGCTCAGTGAGGTTGGATGGAGAGTGTTTGTGAACAGCAGTCTTCAGCTCTTTCCACAGATTCTCGATTGGATTCAGGTCTGGACTTTGACTTGGCCATTCTAACACCTGGATATGTTTATTTTTGAACCATTCCATTGTAGATTTGGCTTTATGTTTTGGATCATTGTCCTGTTGGAAGATAAATCTCCGTCCCAGTCTCAGGTCTTGTGCAGATACCAACAGGTTTTCTTCCAGAATGTTCCTGTATTTGGCTGCATCCATCTTCCCGTCAATTTTAACCATCTTCCCTGTCCCTGCTGAAGAAAAGCAGGCCCAAACCATGATGCTGCCACCACCATGTTTGACAGTGGGGATGGTGTGTTCAGGGTGATGAGCTGTGTTGCTTTTACGCCAAACATATCGTTTTGCATTGTGGCCAAAAAGTTAAATTTTGGTTTCATCTGACCAGAGCACCTTCTTCCACATGTTTGGTGTGTCTCCCAGGTGGCTTGTGGCAAACTTTAAACGAGACTTTTTATGGATATCTTTGAGGAATGGCTTTCTTCTTGCCACTCTTCCATAAAGGCCAGATTTGTGCAGTGTACGACTGATTGTTGTCCTATGGACAGACTCTCCCACCTCAGCTGTAGATCTCTGCAGTTCATCCAGAGTGATCATGGGCCTCTTGGCTGCATCTCTGATCAGTTTTCTCCTTGTTTGAGAAGAAAGTTTGGAAGGACGGCCGGGTCTTGGTAGATTTGCAGTGGTCTGATGCTCCTTCCATTTCAATATGATGGCTTGCACAGTGCTCCTTGAGATGTTTAAAGCTTGGGAAATCTTTTTGTATCCAAATCCGGCTTTAAACTTCTCCACAACAGTATCTCGGACCTGCCTGGTGTGTTCCTTGGTTTTCATAATGCTCTCTGCACTTTAAACAGAATCCTGAGACTATCACAGAGCAGGTGCATTTATACGGAGACTTGATTACACACAGGTGGATTCTATTTATCATCATCGGTCATTTAGGACAACATTGGATCATTCAGAGATCCTCACTGAACTTCTGGAGTGAGTTTGCTGCACTGAAAGTAAAGGGGCCGAATAATATTGCACGCCCCACTTTTCAGTTTTTTATTTGTTAAAAAAGTTTAAATTATCCAATAAATGTTGTTCCACTTCACGATTGTGTCCCACTTGTTGTTGATTCTTGACAAAAAAATTAAATTTAATATCTTTATGTTTGAAGCCTGAAATGTGGCGAAAGGTTGCAAGATTCAAGGGGGCCGAATACTTTTGCAAGGCACTGTAACTTTGAAACGAAAGGGAATTTGTTGAAATCAACACTACCAACTAAAAAAAAAACCCTGCTAACTTGAAGATTAAGCCTCATGTCAAAAATCCTGAACTTCCGCTTTAATTTTCAAACCGTAATACATGAATTTTTTTAGGCAAGGTTTTCAGACTGTTACGAATGTGATACTGGCCCAAAAAATGAACTCAGGTTGCTACCAAAATCTTACATTAGAACAGTTATTACATTAGCTAACTGGCTGCCGTCAGTTGCAGTGAAACCAGAGCATTCACAGCCATTTTGAGTCACTTCCTGTTAATTTGAGGACATTCTTTAGTCACTTCCTTTTCATGAACCCAAAATCAACAGCAAGTGACCTGTAAATGCCCCGAAAAGAGAGAGAAGCAAACGAAAATCAACAGGAAATGACGTGAAAAGCCCCAAAATTAACTCATTGGCTGCCACTGAAGGCCATAGACGTCCAATCTGTTTTAAGTGATAGGGATGGCAGCGAATGAAGATTCGTTTATTCTCTGCCACCCTCTGAGTTAAATGGATAGGATGCCTACGGGTGATACTCATTCCAATTCACAACAGAAGGATGAATATAGCTTGTTTTTCTGTTCATTGTTTTGTAGAATATTCAGAATGATTTCCTGACCCATATTTTGGTAACTGTTTTATCACCATATCATGAGATTGTTATTTTCTCGTGAGGTACCCAGAGGTTTCCACCCGTATTGTACTTTAGACAAAGTCGAACTTACAGTATATACATTTTTCCTTTTCTCTGAACTGTCCTAAAACAAAAGATTTGAGGCGTTGTTTTTAGACCAACTGAAAAAAAAACAAAAAAAACCTAATCTCGATTTTGAAGATCAGACTGACTTGCCATGTACGTTGTACATGACGAAAGTCAGGCTGGCTTGTTAGGCTAATATTTTCCTCTTTCTTAGGCTCCATCATTGATTCAAGAGACATTGTTGATGGCCACAGGGAAAAGACATTGAGCCTCCTGTGGAAAATCATTTTTTCTTTTCAGGTGTGTATCCCAACTACAACAGTAATGGAATAATTTTGAATAACCTCAAGATTCTGCGTTGGTTAGGTGGAAGTGGTTTTGGATGAGGATCAGTTGAGGGAGGAGATTATCTTCCTGAAGAGAACCCTAAGGACAAAACAGAAGTTGGCCTCTCTAAGGGCTGGTCTCGGCCTTGACACCAGTGGACTAAAGACCAAGGTGCCTTTTGAGCACAGCAGCACCAAAGTTGTTCTACTGATGGAGTGGGCCCGTGCTGTGTGTGATTTCTACAATTTAACAGTGAGTTTGTGAGATCTTATTTTGATCTGGCTGTGCATGCGGGGTGGTTGTAAATCTGAATTGGCATATTAAAACTGCTGGATCAAAATGTAATTTTGAATATGTTGTTACAGAGTCAGGGCTCCCCAGCAAGTGAAATTGATCTTGGAATATTTAAACAATGTTTTGACATAAGTACAATATGACGTATTTCATGTGACAGTGATTTGTTGAATAAACATAATAGGGCTGCAGCTATCGATTATTTTAGTAATCGATTATTGGTGAGCTAGTTAGTTCGAGTAATCGAAAAAGGAACATATTAAAATAAAAATACCTGAGCTGAGCCTCAAATGGTATAAAAACATTAATAAATAAGGTTATAAGTATAACAAAAGAACAATTGGCTAACTTACAGAGCAAAAGTCCACGAGCCTAAATGCTATAAAATTCAAACTTTTTTTTCTACAATCCTCTTAATAGTTCAAACACATATTCCCGCGTAAAACAGCTAAATATACAAATAACCTATATTACAAATGCATTAAAAAAAAAATCATTAGCTCAAACAAAAACTTAGCTTATGTTGGTATTAGCAGGGAGCAGCTGGAGATTCAGCCACCTGAAACGAGTTGCC